>NW_027106553.1:244112-270593 GCF_000696795.3 Halyomorpha halys
AACAGTTTTTTAAGGAAGGAATTTGGGCTTTACCATCTCGTTGGGAGAAGGTTACCGACTGTAACGGTGGATATTTTGATGAATAAAGGTGATTATTTGAAAATATTTATTTATTTATAATTTCCCCCAAAAAACGACAGGACTTTTTGAATGACCTGGTACATCCAAATGTGACTTGTTATTTAAATTTTTAAAATTTTATGGTTCTGTTGTATTTAATATGACAATAAAGTATTATTGCTGTTTTTATAATTTGACTCTACTTATCTGAATCCCTATTACTGTTTTTAAACGTAATTCGAGATTTTGCTTATCCAAGGTAGCTGTGGACGATATCAACTCAGTGTATGGAGCAGTTCCTGCATATACAAGACTTACTACTCGAAGATAATACACAAAAGTAAACAGTGGTCAAAAAATAAAAACATCAAAAAATACTATAATAAAGGAAACAAATAAAAAAAAAATGAGGTATAACACAAAATAAATAGATAACTTATTATTTACCATTTGAAGGCTATTTTCCATATCAGTCATACTCTCATCGGGTTTTCTTTCACCTTTTTCTTTCTTCATTTTTAAGATATTAGCTGGAACAAGAAACAAAGAAATTAAATTAAATTAAAAAAAAAAAAAAAAAAGTAAAAATTTCTGAGTTTAATTGTATAGGTAAACCTAAACCCTTAAAAAGATTAAAACAGTTATTATATTTAATTAAATATAAGTTATCGTAATAGTTCAACAACAGAACATTTTTTACTGAAGGATAAGAAGTAAACAAAACCAATTTATTAAGAAGCATGTTTCAATTCATATTGCAGACCATTTAGGACTCAAGTCTAAGCAGTAAAAGAGAAAAATGTACTTTTCTCAATGAGCAAAGCACATTCTTCTCGACTAGCTGATTGGACTTGAGCCCTAAGAAGACCTGCTAAGTGGGTTGAATCATTGGTTCTTAATATATATATATATACATATATATATATACTTCTTTTTACTACTTTGAGGCATCCATCGCTGCCATGGCTCTAATGGATCATCTTATCACTAAAAGCTTCCAATAACAACATTTTATAGAAAGCACTTGTTTAGATCAAACGGAGATAATTACTAAACTTTTTTTACTGAGAGAAATTAGGAAGTAAAAAATAAAATAAAATAAAAACTTATGGTCCTTCGTAACTTGAATTTAATTACTCTTATTGAAAAACAAATATTGCTCTAAAATATATTTAATACTGCATAATCAAGAGAAGCTATTAGTAGAAACAGGAAAAAAAAGTAAATCATTCCAATAAGGAAAAAAAAATTTATCTCATTAACATTTAATATTCCTTCATGCTTGGAAGAAAAAAGTAAAGATTAGAACAAGTAATTAATATTAAAGCATTTATTTTGCTATGCATGATCGTTGGAAACAACTAATATAGTACAAAAATACGACAATAACATATGTTTTTTCTTTAAAGATACATAAGAAAGTCAATAAATACATAAAGTTTTGAAATATTACTTCTCATGCCTTCAGTGATAGTTGAGTCTGTAATAAGTCTGAACTATAAAACTGAAGTGCTATTTTCCAATTGGGGCAATGTAATTATTATTACTTATTATATCAACTATTACTTAAAAATTACCATAAGTAGCTTTACTAATTGTGTTTTAAATAGACTTTTTTGATAATATTATATTGTTCATAGGAATGAGCATATCACTAATATTTCAAATGAGTTAAAGAGAAAAAGGAAAAGTACCTAATGTGAGAGTTCTCACAGGTAAACTAGTTCGTATTTATGTGACTCACTAAAGTCATCTTTGTTTCTTATAATTTGCCTTTCTAAAATAAACAATCTTCATAACTGGTATTAATTTTAAAGGAAGAATAGTGAGTAAGAAGGAATGGTATCTCTGTGTCTCGGTTATTTACATTTTTGTTTGCGGTAGCTGGTGACAACAAACTGATGGTTCATACTTCCATTATCAACAGCAAGGAAATAAATCACTAACCAGTCTTTAAACTGAATTCCATAGTGTTGTAACACTGGTCAATAACTACAACTAGACCATTCAAAGCAATCTTTTACAAAACCATGGGATTCTGGCTAACAACCTTTCGTTGAATGATGGTTTGTTTGACAGATTTATAAAATAATAAATAAATAAGGAAAATGTAAGAGGGCTAGCCAATGTTAGTAGTAAAAATTAATCTTAAGTACATTTTTTTTTATTTACGACTATTGATATAATTGATGATAATCTTTATAATTCATATTTAGCCCTCATACCCTTGACACTTAGAATTATTGCGATTCTGCAGTACATGAAATAAGAAGAACTATAGTACTATTTCTAAACACGAATCTCATAGTATTAAGTTATAAAATAGTAATTACCACAGCAGAAAACCAACACCAGTGGTTTGTTATTTACTAAATCTTTATTTGATTCACCATATTAAATTAATCCCTATTGAAATGTTTTAAATAGGTTCATAATTAAAAATATATTCTCTTTTTTAACATACCTGTTTCAACTTCCAAATAGGACTTTCTATTTCCTTTCGCTTGGTTGGTGATTCTTTCAGTTATGTTCATCTGCCTAATGATTTCATCCCTAAAATCCAGCATTTCTTGGCATAAAGCTGCTTCATAGTTCACACTATCCAGGCTTTCCAATAGAAGTTCAAACTGAGCAGGGCAAGAATAGTACCAAGCTTCTCCATTATCCCCTTCACTAAAAATAAAAATAAGGTTTATTAAAACTATTCCAATTTTTTTTTACAGAGATTCAGAGAATAATCCAATAATGTCCCTCAAAAACATTGAAATATAAAATGAAAGATAAGCAGAAGGATAACCACAGAGACTTTATTAAACAGGTCATTCTTCCAAAAAAAGCTAAAATCGACAAATTTTTAATAATTGAATAGTCAAATTATGCTTTTTAAAAAATCTACAATAATGCTTAGTTAATTCTGAATGGAATAAAATTCTCAGCAGTCTCACCTTGATTATTATTTATTGAATTAAAAATTTGTTCAATTTTTCTTCAAAAATCACTAAACTAGAACCACAATGACATCAATGTGATAACATTACTAACCTACTCCAAACTTAAGAGTAGCTTAGGGCCCTATAAACTACACAAAATGCCATAAAACAGAATATCATCGAAGTAGAACAGGAGAAATAAGCTACAATGTTGGAAAAGTCCTTCTTTATTTAATATTTTTTCTCCATTATAAATCTAAAATGTATTAATACAGGGAAGAAGAACAAAAGTTTGCCTATCCAGCAGTTGTATTGACATTGGATTTGGATAAAATTCTGAAAATTTATAAATGTTCATATGGAAACTGGACATGAAAAAATCCAGTCTGAAAATTTCTATATATGTGTTCAACAAATGCTAAAAACTAATTTAACTTCTTTTTACCTAAAAAATTTTTCTTTTTTTTTTTTTTGTTTCTAAATTTTACTTCTTGCTTTGTGTAATCTTATAAAGCCTCAACTTGTAAGTGAAGGCATAGCAAAATTGATATTTACCATAAGCATTTACTTACTAGAATGACTATTGTTCATTTAATAAATATATCTAATATAGGAGGAATAAATGGAACAAATCAACAACTATCAATTAAAAAACAAAAGAGGGAATTAGACCTGATAAAAATACTAGCTATTGTCGAGTGCTTTCTTTACACAATTCTGACCATGTGACAACTGAATTCTCCAAAGCTGGGATATAAATGTTGAAAACAGTAGGAAGGGTAACCCTTTGGTTTAATATCTCCTATCCACTTAAATACCGAAAATAAAAGCACAAATTTAAGAATGTGAGGAAATTCTTTAGACTCAATTTTTTAAATGATAAGAATAATAGTTCAAAAACTTGTGATAATAAGTTTTAAAATGAATGAATTGACAAATAATAAAGTAATAGGATATTTTCCCAGTCGAGATATTAATTGTGAGACAAGCTCCAAAAGTTGTCAAAAACTTGGACACTGAAGCAATTACAATTTAAAGTTTTAGAAATTTTCTTTTAGATGAAAAAAATTAGTTAAACAGCTTAAACAATAAATGGGAAAAAAACAAAAACAGTTATTAATACCAGCTTATAAGTATTTATTATTATATATTTTAGAATAGACAGATCTATGATAAGTCCTTAAAACCTGTTGGACACCTGATTTGACCATTTTTTTGTCAGGATAGCTCATACGCTATGTATGAGGCTATAGACGTGGTAAAAGTGGTTAAAACTACAAAATTCTTAAGATCACAATTTCATTTTTAATAAATTAGAGAACAGAATTATTTGGATAAGCCAAGTTTTTCTATCTACAGAAATATTTTAAGAATACATGGAATTAGGCCTGCAAAGGTATCAAACACCAATAGGGTGCACTCTAACAACAAAAAAAAAATTAGTTTACAAGATTTTTTAGGTTAGGTAAGGCCACTTTTGCTTTTCAAAAATTTCATGAACAACAGAAACTTACACAAATATTCGTCTTGTAAGAAACCAATATTTTCTTCCATGCCGATCGAAACCCAAATGCTCTTGACGACAGAGAAGGCCTGATTTCTCAACATCCGGAATACAATCATTAACTCCAGTAACCTATGAAAAATATATTTTTTATTTTCAGTTGAATTCAATTGTTGAAAATTGTAAACAGAATTGATAAAACACCACCACCATCATGGTAGACCTTATAAACGTAATATTTATCTTATTTTTCATTTAGCCATAATTTAAACTAATATGTAATAACAATGAAATTTTTAATAAATCAAATTTCCCTTAAAAACATCAATTTACATGTCTTTACAAATTTGAATTAAACTAAACATCAAACATGTTTAAATAAAATAGAATTAAAGAGTTATTTCATTAAGTTGAGAGACATTGTCCTCATTAAATTCTGATTTCTAATCCTGAAAAAATAATATCATTTACAAATGCTAAAACCTGAGAAGTTTCAATTCTAATGTACAACAATCTCACACATACTTTGATAATTATCATAACAGTTAAAAAAAAAATAGAAAAATCTTTTTAAAAAATACTCATATTTAATTTTAGTCGAATAAGCCATACATAATGTTCTTGGATCAGTTTAATTAAAATAAAAAAATTCCTATTTCACTTCTTACAATATAATACTTTTTTCAACTTATCAAATCATATTTTTTACTAATAACATGGATTGATACACAAAATAATAACAGGCAAAGTTAATAAACTAATAATACAAAGCAGTAACTTTGTTTTATATAAAAAACAAACATGAATAAAGTTAACTGGAATTTTGTAGTTGGTGCATAACAGAGTAAAAAAATGTTTCTATGATTTCAAGAGTGGTACACAGTAAAAAAACATTCACACAAGTTTTTAAAAAATGAGAAGAGTGCAGCAAATAGTGTTACGATACAAAAAGTGTCACAAAATAACTTGAACTACACAAAACAGCTAGTAATTGCTTACAATAAATATTAATAAACAAAAAGGAAAAAAACAGATTTAAGTTAATATATTTTTAATTATATGTTAAAATAAAATATAGATAATAATAAAACAATTACATGTATTTTCAACAAGAAAAAATATCACTGTTGTGGTACTCATATACAAAAGAAAAAATGACTCGCCTTTTAATAGATTATGACAAAGAAGCTAAAGACCAATATATTACTGATAACATTGAAAAAAAAACAGTAACCATTGGTCCATGAAAGGGTTTGTTTATAACCTGACAGCAAAGGGAACAAAATGATAGACTGTTGTCAAAACTTGAATTAAGATGTAACACTTTAATCTTTATATCATATTAACGTCCTTATTATTAAAAATAGAATAAAAATAGCAGTGTTTTAAAAGAAAATACTTTAATTTTTTTAAATTAAAGGTAATAACTAGAGATAAATTTTCTGAACACCATCATAATTAGAATTAAACTAAACAGTAACTAGCAAACTATAATTTAACTACATGTTAGTTCAAAATACTCATTGTTGAGGGTACATACCTTATGAGCCCGACATATATTGCATTGCCAGTCTTCTTGAGGAATATCTTGTAAAGGTGGTTCAACACATTCTAAATGAAATACTGCTGGACAGGTTTCACAGCACAAGAGATCGCCAACACGATGACAAATTCGACAGTGATCATCGTAAGTAAAATTACCTGAACATCAATAGCACAACCATTAACCATTAAGTGGCTAAATAGACAGTGGAAAATCAAAATATATAATAATTATGTACCTTCGTGTATCAAATCTTCACGGACAGGATTAGTGATCAAAAATTGATCAGTAAGGAACTGCAACACTTTTAACCTATTTTCGACTTCAGTAAAAGGATATTCACAATTAGTTAAGACATCTAATACACTAGAATCGAAGCCTTTGTCACTTTCGAGATATGAGCGTAACACTTCTGGCCATGTAACAGCATCAACAAAAAATAACGAGATATTAATACTGTCTTTCTGATCAAGAGGACCGAAATGAGTCTGTTGGGCATCCTCTTCCCTCAGAATGGCTTTTAATAACATAATGTGTATTTCAGCTAACATGTACGTTTGTTCTTCACACATTAACACAGCACAAAATTCTTCGAATCGAAACGGGGAAAGTCTCACTAAGTTTCTAAAATGCCTAATCACTTCGTAGATCGAAAGGGCTTGCATAACTAATTCTCTAGGTATAAGGAGATCATCGGAGGATTTTGGGAGTTCTAAAACAGGAAGTTCAATATCTTGAAGCCAAAGGGGAACCGGACTAGGGTTTCTAATATAGTTATAGGACTTACGGGTAGTGCCACTGGCAGTACTGTAACTGGACAACGAAAAATCACTATCACTCAAATCATCTTTCAAATTCAATTCAGAATCACTACTTTTAGACAAAACATCATCATCATGGTCACTTTTACCACTAGAGTCTTCACCAAAGTCTGAGCCATAATGATATTCAGAGTCCTTATAATCTACCAAGTCAGGGTTATAACCCCTTCTGTAAGATGGTCTTCCCCTAATTCCTCTTGATTTAGGTCTTCCTCTTGGTCTAAAACTCCTTCTACTGCTTTCACTTCCAATTGGAGAAGATCCTCTAGATGCAGTGGGTGTACTAGTCTGAGAGTTAGGCGTTTCGGAACCTTTACCGTCATTATTTAGACCTAGGAGGTATTTTGGCTTTTTCATTAAATGGTATTGAAATTTCCTAGGCCTTTCCATAACAACGGATTTTGGGGGCCTCCCCCGTCTTTTTGCGCCTCTAGCTGACATTTTGACTGTTATAAAACAAAACAGCAGGTTATGGTTCACGTGTATAAGTTTAACTTACACTTGTAAACAAAGCCAAATGACATAACTTTATCAAGAAGTATCCATGTTTGCAGTCCATCTTTGCGCCATTTTTCACTAATGGTCACGTGACCCACAACACTCGGCCATTCACTGGGTTAATATTTAACAATCTCAACAGAAGAAGAAATTAACACTAGCACTGATGGGGAGAGAGCACCTGATCTCATTATTGCTCCCTTTGACAGGACCAGGCGATAATTCACTGACGCGGAGAGAACGTTGAGTTGCTAAAACTATGTTTTATGAAAGAAGGCTTCCCATTGGCCCGTTCTGTCCCTTTCATCAATAGGATAAATTATTTTTTAGCACCTCCATAAAATAACCTGAAACGACTCAATAAAAGCCTTCATTCCAAACATATAAACAAATACTAAATGTCACTTTGCCTAAAATACAATTACTGAATGTAAAGAGTACAAATACGTTATAAGCTAATCCAACATGGCGACTGCCTATAACAAGTAAGCATTCAGTAGCATATCTGTATTGACAAAAAATCTTACTACATTCGATCTTATGTTCAATTTACATTTCTTTCACTAAATTGATGATACTGTGTCATAAAACAGAGTTCTTCTTATGAAAAAGATGTATTCTATTACTTAACCGATAAATGTTTAATATCAAGTTAGCAAGAAATATATAATAAACGATTCGTTTTTTAAAAGTTGTGCGTTTCAGGTAAAAATTTAAACCCATTTTAATTTATTCCTTATAATAGGAACATTAAAATCCATACAGTACATCTTGATTTTTCTAAAAATCTATTCGATTTTAATTGTTACTTAAATTCAATTATTAAGGACAATACATTAATCGTCGATTAGTAAATATTTATAATCATTACAAACATAAATAAAATTATTGAATAATGATCCAATTAGATTTTATCTCATTGTTCAAGTTTCGAATCTAATGCATTTGTTTGTACAATTTGATTTCAAGAATTGTTATTATAGATAAATAAACTGCTGTTTTAAATAAAAGGAAGATCGTTTACTTAGTTAAAATAAAAGTAGTATCACTTTTAGTATAATAATTTTCGATGTTTTATCTAATTTATTTTTGCTTAGTTCAAGATCAAGAAGAACGAACGTAAATGTATAAAAATCATAATCGAATTATTTTTGTGTATAATTTTGTTCTTGAAAATAAATATTTAATAGGCAAGCAATTTTCTTTTCTATTCAAGGCCTACTCTGCTATTTTATAGGTATAACTACAGTTTAAGGAGCGTAATATTTAGATTTTTAAAATTCCGTATAAAAAAAACTAAATTGTTGAATTTGTCTTAATAGCTGACCAAATACGAACTGATGCCTTCCTACCTACAAGACCTCAAGTTAGATCCATTTTTTTTTTGCAAGTCAGAGCAAACCACTTATCCCTGCATTAATTGCTTTAATGATGGAACATCTTAGAAAAAAAATTTTATTGTAATTTTTTATTTGACATATTCAGTAGATTGCACCAAAGACTGAACTTACTTTCTGACAGTGCTCCAGGAATTTTCTGAGGGGGCGACGCACTTGTATCAGGTGAATCTCGTTCAAATAATGCAAAATCTCGAAATAATTGAATTTTAAATTACAATTTATTTACCAATTAAGGACATAATAATTAAGGTTGCCTGTTGTATTTACATCGCTGCTTTGCTTTAATAGTAGCACATCACACGCAAAAAAAAATTCACATTGTATTTAATGTACTCTGTAGATAGTACCATAGACTGGAGTTTATAAGGGCAATCCTACTAGCTTTGGGAGTCTTTCGAAGAAACCTGATACAGAAACTAATCCCGTCTACGGTACTATCCATTGAATATGTCCTATTTAAAGCTGAATAACAATTTATTTTTTCAAATATGTCACAATCAAACCAAGATACAAAGGCACAGCCTACGGCTGTCAGATCTTATTTTTTCAAATTCGTCTTGTGGTTTAAGTTCATTCTTGTATGGAGAAAATCTGCCGATGCCATCATTTAAAGTAAAGTAAATTTACCAAGATATGAGTCCTAACAGAACTGTTTAGGTTCAATAGTTTTCGAGATATAATTTTTAAAAGCAACATTTCATAAAAAATATTGAAAAATAAGCAGTTAGTGAATTTATTGTGGAAAATCTATAACTCTGGTTCCTGAGACGAACAGATGTCTATTAGGGCTCAAATTAAAGCTAGTTGAAAGTGACCAAAGTAGTTTATAGTGCTATAAGTAGTAATATTTTTCATGATATTTGCTAAAATAAATTGATTTCTAGTTGTTCAGACAAAATGCCTTATGCAATTATCATAAAAACTACTACCCCTTTGAAGATAAACATTATAAACTACTTTATATTATATTAATCTAGCTTTAATTTCATTGCTGAAAGACATCTTGTACATCTAACAGTTCCTTTGATATAGTTTACATAAATAAAAAAGTTTGTCTGAACAACTATAAATCAAGATTTTGTAATTTTATTAAGGAAAATATCATAAAAACTGCTACTCCTACGAGACACAGGTCATAAACTACTTTGTAGCACATTAATCTAGCTTTAATTTGAGTGCTAATAGACACCTGTATGTCTCATGATTCCTGAGATAATGATTTCCCAAAATAAATTCATTAACTACTGATTTTTCACATTTTCTAGTGAATGTTGCTTTACAAAATCTGGGGTATAATACTCTAAATGAAAAATTAATTTTTTGAAACAGCTGCCATTTTTATTCCCCCAAACTATACTGTAAACTCATCAATTTTAGCTATTAGCTATACATAGTTTTCATTAAAGTTATAGGCTCTTGTACTACAATGATCCATTACTAAATCTGGGACTCCTCCAAAAGCTTCCACCATTCTTCTCTATCCTCTGCAGCAGTCATCCAATCAGCATCAATAAAGTTCCTACCATCTGTGCAGACAATACCAAACCACCTCACGCTGGTTCTCCCTACTCTTCTTATTCATGAAGGTCCTCCATAGACAATAACGTGTATTAAAGGATGTTTACTATTCCTGCTGTTTAGTCTAGGTAGGTCCAGCCACTGGACACATAAATGCAATGCTAATCCAGGTCAAACCTGTTATATAAGTTCTAAAAGTATCCTTTGTCATTGGGTTCTTGATGACTTATAAGTTTTGACAGTATCATTTGTCACTGGGTTCTTTCTTGATCACTTATTATAAGTTCTAACAGAATCATTTGTCTCTGGGTTCTTGATTAATTCATTCAAAACTTCAAAAAAGCATCTGGACATACCTGTAAGCTCATAACTTAATCCCTTAATCCTAAACATGAATCTTTTTGTGCAACTAGAAAGCAATTGAATAGGAAACATAAAAAAAAAAAAAATCTTCACAGCCTGAGTGAGATACAAGACATTATCAGATTGTGACATTGAACAGGGCTGTTAGAAGAGAAATAGAAATGCTTTATACCAGAATGATACGTTGAAAAAAATTAATTTATCCAAAAATGCTTTTCGCTTAAGAAAAAAATTATTTTTAATATTAGAACTGGGATTTTTATGTTTTCCAATATTTTTTCATCATACACTTTATGCTTACTAGGGGCATAGTGTGATAATTGTTTTTTTTATACTATTTTTCTTTTAAAAATGTACCTTAGTCCATATTTTCCATAATTTTCTGATAAAGGCATAGTTTATTGCATTTTCTTATTAACTCCGATTTTTTAATGCAAACAAAATTTAAAAAAAAAAATAAATTTATGGATAAGAATATTACAGAGGCTTATATTTTTTAATTATTTTCCGGGAAGCCTAAAATAAACATACACTGTTATGAAGGTTTATGAGTTCAGTTCAAGGGAATTAATTTCTTTCATGTACCATATCCGCCTACCTCTGTGGTTATGTAGTCAATCCATTGCCAATTTCTTTTTGAAAACTTGAAGATACACCTCGCTTACAAATTTATTGAAGGTTTATTACAAATTCATTAAAAAAGGCAAATTAAACTAATCATTAGAATTAAATGTTTTTTTTTTCTTTTCTTTTCTTTAAACAAATTAAAAAGCTGTATTGGTTTATGTTATTTATTTTCAAAATTTTTATAAGTTGAATGTTCCCATTAGTGAATTTTTCATATTAAATATTTCTGTTACAGCATTTATATGTAAAATACTTACATAAATATGTTACATGTATAAATATTATATTATTTACATTATTACAAACATATATATATCTTGATTTTTTTATCATATAAAAGTCCCATTCGTATTTATAATATACTTATTCCAAAAGAAAACATTTAGTTTTATCTTGTTTACTACCTTAACTTCTCACCATACATTATTCTAAAATGAAAAGAAATATTTTCAATATAGTTGAAATTCTGAACGGCTTTCTTTACAAAAATACTCTTAATATTTGAGATACTTTTAGTAATAATAATTGCTGGCAGAAATAAACCATATTGAACTGCATCAGCTCTAATATAACTTCGAACTGTGGCTCAACCATAAGACCAATTTCCTTTTAATTATTTAATTGTTATAGAATCAAAATGGTGAGTCGAGTGTCAAGAACAATGTTGCTCAGCTCCTTACAATTGCTTTTGTTCAGGTTAAAAATAATTTTGATCTTGAATTTTGACATTTATATTTTTTTAAAAATTCAAATATAAAATTATAGGACTGACTCGTCAAAACAGAAATTACATAAATCTAAACAAAACAACAATATAAATGGTAAACATACATTAGAAATTATTCATCTTTTTTATAACAACTCCTAAAAGGAAATGAAAACATTATTATAACTAATTAATTTAATTTTTCTCATCAATTCCAATGTATCAATTTTGTTAAACCTAAGTAGTCTAAATCAATAATTGTTATCATTATTGATAGGGCACTGGCTCGTCAAAACAAAAATCAACTAAACCTAGTAATGGAAATAAGAATAGAAGTAGTTAATATAAATAAGTAATTACAATAAATTAATTTCAATATTCTCCTTGTCTGATATACCAATGTTGCTAGACCTATAAAATCTGAATTATTGTTGTCAAAGAAAGGGGACTGTCCCCTTCCAAACCAAAATTAAATAAAACTAATAATAAAAACAACAATATAAGTAGTTAACATCAATAAGTAATTTCAATATTCTCCTTTTGTCATCAAAATAAAACTTAACTAAACCTTAAGATAAAAACAAGAATACAATATAAAAGCATTAGAAACATAGCAGTCGTTATTTTTATAAAAAGAAATTCCTATGATGAAATGATGCAAAGAAAATATAAAACATAAAATCATAATTAATTAATTTCAATATTCTCCTTAGGTCTGATATACAAATTTCGCTAATCCTATAAAATCTTATTCATTGATGACAAAGATAAGGGGACTTTCTCCTCAGAACAAAAATTAAATAAAACTAATAATAAAAACAAGAATATAAGTAGTTAACATCAATAAGTAATTAATTTCAATATTCTTTGGCCTGACTTTCTCATTAAAACAAAAATTAACTAAATCTAATGATAAAAACAAAAATAGAAGTAATATAAAAGCATAAGAAAATTAGCAGTAATTATTTTTCAACAGAATGATATTGTGCAAATGAAATAAAAAACGTACAATTATAACAAATTACTTTTGTTGCTTTCATCATCATTGACAAAAATAAGGGAACTGTCACGTCAAAACAAAAACTAATTCAGCCAAATAATAATAACAAGAATGTAATACACTAACAAATGAAAATAACTTGTCATTAATTTTATTTACAATGAATTAATTTAAATATTCTCCGATATCTGATGTACTAAAGTCACTAAACCTGTAAAATCTGAACCTATCCAGTCTAAATCAATAATTTTTATTATATTGAAAAAGACAAGGGGACTATCCCATCAAAACAAAAATCAAATAACCTTAGAAATAAAAAGAAGAATAAAAGTAATTACAATCAATTAGCTTCAATATTCTGCGGATGTCTCATATACCAATATCGCTAAACCTATACAATCTGAATCATTGTTGGCAAAGATAAGGGTAATACCTTGTCAAACAAAAATTAATTAAATCTAATAATAAAACAATAATATAAGTAATTAACACCAATAAGCAGTTATAATTAATTAACTTCAATATTTTCTTATACCTAATGTACCAATGATGCTAAGTCTATGCAATCTAAATCATTATTCTATCACTGTTGACTAAGATTGTCGTAGATTTATAAAGAAGTTTCAATATACAATGACCATCAAACAGTTCACACTTGGTAATCGAGATAAGGAGACAATTGAAACTAATTACAATAATTCCTTCTAGTAGGCTAAAGTTAGCTATATTGCATATTCAGAATACAAGCAAAAAATTCAACAAGTGTCTGCTTTTTATTAGTACTATTGTAAGAACTAACAAAATTTGTTTAATAAAGTTCAAGGGTTCATTGTTAAACCCTAATAAGAAAAAAGGCACCAATTAATTTTTCTGGGTTACAAATTGCAATTTTTAAGAAAGACTAAATGCAGCTAAGATGATCGATTTTGAATTATTGATAATTTTGTACCAAGCAAATATAACAAATTATACTTTTATTATTTCACAATTACATCATATTCCTTGTACATGTTATAAATCGCTTTATAATGTCCTATTTTTAAAAATTTGGTTCGCCAGTGTTTATTATGAGAGGAAAGATAAGAATTAACAAAGGGATTAATTAAAAATAAAAATAAAAAATGAGAAGTGATACTAAATGAAATTTTAAAATGAAAATTTATATGTTTCTAAATAATTGAAAAAAAATCAGATTGTAAATCAAGAAAATAAAATAAACATGAAAATTTTGATACAGAAAAAATCCAAACCAGCTACCAAAAGATTTAAAACAAATGGAATTTTCCACAAAAAGAACACTTTTTGAATTATTCACATTGCTTTCTGAATGCACAATACATTTAAACATTATACTTATTAAACAACACATTTTAATAAAATAATTACTATTTCCAGCCTGATTTACTTAATAGTATTAAAAGGAATGAACCATAATTTAAAAAAAAATTGTTTATATAACAATTAAAAAAACAATTCTTTTTATTAGCATTTTTTAACAATGTACAGTTAGTAATAAATAACTATTACGATTCTTCTTAAAATATCTTCTTTATAATAACAAATATCAAGGTGACAAAGAAAGCTTAAACTATTGCTAAAATTCAAATATATCACTAAGACCTTCTTCGGGTCTCAATGCATACAGGTAATCTCCTTTCCTTGGAGGAGGATTCAAAGGAACAAAGTGATTCTGCCCTGAAAAAAATGATAAATAAATTAAATTAATAATAAAAGAAGCAGCATAACATTAAAAATAAAATTCAACTTATATAACATTTGTCTCCAACATTAAATTTATAACAAGAGTGTGAAGATACACACAGATAAATTACAATGTTTAAATGCTAAAAAAAAAACTTTTTTAACTTTATCAGTAGAGCATTCTATTATCAACTCCTCATAACTCAGTAATCTCTTTACAGTGATTAATACTACAGCTATTACAAGCATATTAGGCATCTAAATCAATTTATGAGATAAATAAAATGTTGTTATACAAGCAAACTAGAGGTTTACAAATCAATCTCTCAGACGGTGGTATAATATGTCAGGGCAGGCATAGGGTTTCGGGAATTATGACGTTCTAGAAACATTTAAAGGGATTTTTTAAAAAAAATTACTGCTCCTCCCCAGATTTATGGCTCATATTTTAGCTCAGAAAACAAGTATATACACTTGATATACTTGTATATGCTGAAAACAAACTTCAGTTATAACTAAAAAGTTCTGGAGTAACCAGGTACCCACTTAACTCATATCCTAGCAAAAGAGGTGATAAAAAAAGTGTATTGGAAACGCAAGTGACGGCAACTCGAGGAATGTAATCAAGTCAATCTTAACACTTCAAATGCTCCCGATCTGTATGGAAGATTGACTGCAGTCAGACAATCTAAGAAACAAAGTAATTGCGAAAAATGTCTACGATCTATTTTTTCTTTGTATGCAGGCAGTTGAAACATAAATACCATATTTAAATGATAATTTTGATCTGGTATCAATGCGGTCGATTTTCCGGACTAGAGCGGAATTACTCAATTTAAGTGTAAAACCGTGAAAGTATGATAGTATCGATAACTGCCTGGTATGTAACTTCAAAGTATGGAACTACACATTTAAACATTAATTAATTTAAAGAGAAAAAAGTCTAATAATTCTTAATAACACTTACCAACAGCATCAATATATGGGGTCATGCTGGTCTTAGTTTCTGTTTCAAATGGAACTAAAAAAAAAGAAGCAATAATGATAATAAATAATAGAGAAATAGATTATACATTAGAATGGCATTTTTTCTTTCACATATTTTTTTCTACAACTTCTACATAAATGTTTATGCTTCATAAATTGTTTTTAAATCCTTAAAAATTATTATTTTATTTACAATTCTTATATTTCAAATTTATTTTTTCTGTCTCTTTATTTTTTTACATTTATATTGTATTTAATCATTTTATATATATAAATTTTTTCCTTTACTTTCTATAAGACTTATTTTATATTTTTTTCCTTTTTATATATATTGTAATATCTTATTGTCCATTTTTTAATATAATTATATAAATGATTTTAAGTATGTTTTTTTTTATGTATCATTTCAGTATTGTTTATTTGTTGTATTAAACTAAAAAGCAAGCTAACCAATTTTGATCCATCAAATATGGTGTAAAGATGCATCGTTCCAAATATTCAAGATGGTGTCACGCGTCCTTCCAAAGTCTGTTTGAATTACTGCTTTGTTGAGTACGTAGATTGAAATGTTTTCAACTTTTGCTGTTTCTCTAACATGATTATAGTACAAATTAATTCAAGAAGAAATATAAGAGGATAACAATTATTAATGAAGTATTTAAATTGTGAATCATTACGAGTGAACGTTAAAGACAGAAAAAAGGAAACAGGACTCTTTGTTTGGATGGCGGGTGGATTGGACGTGTCCGGGAAACTAGGACGTCTCCAGGAAGAGGTGGTGCAGACCATCCTTTGTCTACTGTCAGTGGTAGACATCTAGAAAAAGAAGACATCAAGAGTCCCCAGACACCCAAGAAGACTATATCATTAAAGGAAGAAAGTGATTCTTTGGTTTGGATCACCAGTGGATTGGATATATCCTGGCAGCTAGGAAGAGGACCAAGCCTTTATATACTGTCAGGGGTAGCATCTTTACTTTAGAACGTAGACAATGAGAACCATCATTCATCGAAGAAACATATATAATTGGTTAGTTTGCTCTACCTAGGATTTAAGTATATTTGTAAAAGTAGCCATTAATTTAGTTAAGTGTCTTTTTGTTCTGATTGTCTGGAAAACCCGCCCTGAGACTAAGAGTCCATAATATTAAATATAATTTAAAATAAAATTCTCATATCTATTTAACCTTTCTCATCTTGAAAGCTATATTTTAGATCTGAGAATAATAAATACTATTAATTTCCCTTATATTTATTTCAAATAAATCTTGAATATTATATGTAATTTTTATTTTATAAAATTGTATCTTTTTGTTTTTATATCAATAAATTATCTAATAAAAGCAGGCTGGTATATTAGAAAATCCCAGTTATTAGAATTATTTGTAAACATTATTAGCACAAATTGGAAAAGAGGCAAAGTTCTACTTGGATGCAGAAGAGCCCCAAAACAGTAACTAAATGAAAAAATTATCAATAAAACTTAAAAAACAACAGTTTGTTGTTTCCTTATTGTACATGCGTATGTGGGTTCAATTAACACTGAAGAAAAAAAATGTTTTAAAAAAATATTATCTAAAATAATATAATAATAATCTAAAAATATTACCTGTGGTTAAGCCACGTAATATAACCCTAGCGCTTTCAACAAAGTCCTCATCATCGCATAGTTCGATGTTGGTATCATTCCTAACTTCATCATTCTTTGGTTTAGCAAATGTTTGCTTACGACTAGGCTTTGGACTTCTCACATTCCTTTTCGACTGTAATTAAAGGATTTAATTTATTAAATATATATGAAGAAAATTACAAACAAATATACCTTGTATAAATAATGAAGTAGTAATTGAGAATAGAATAGAGGAACATTGAGTGATATGATATAGTCATAGGATGCTCATTATAGGTCCAAGCTTAGAATAGTTATTCAAAAAAGTATTGGCACACTTAATTTTTTTATGTTTCATTTTTCATTTCATTTTTTTTTTTCATGTTGACTGTTGAAAAGTCAAAAATTTTAGATTAATTATTTACTTATTGATTGTTTGAGAGTGGTTTATTTTATTATTAATATACACAATTTTGATCCATTTAACTCTCAACCTTTATTCTTAAATAACTCTCCAACGTTTCGGCCCTCAGGCCATTCTCAAGGAGACAACCTATAAAAATGTTTTTTGTTTTTATAACAATTACATTTTTTCCTTAACTACAAACTGATTTCTTTGGCCATACCTTTAATGTCGATGTCATTGTTTTTTAATCTCAATTTGCAGGCTAATTGCCCATGTCACATCTTTAAAATAAATTAAATATCAAAATAACATCATCACAACTTCATAAAATTTTGGTTTTAAATTGATTTCTTACTTACATAACTTTTTTTATATCTTAAGTTTAAAATCTTTTTACACAAACAAACTTCTCCTTTTTCACTTATATTTAACACTTAAAACAGAACCTACCTTCAACAGGTTAGGACTCTGTTATCACCTTATCATATAAAAAATAACTTTCTTATCATTAATTAACATTTAATACAATTTAATTAACATTCAATTTTAATTTATTTGCTTATAATTTAACATTTCTTAAATCCACAAATACCTTATTCTTATTATATATGTATTTTTTTAAACATATATACCCCCTCTCTATTTTATTTGTTCACATATTTACTCACCTATACATGCTCTTAAAAGTGTATATATATATTAAATTTACAACTGTACAATTTAAGGATTTGAACATTTATCTATTTACCAACTTTTTTATATATAATAATTACATATTTATTTTGCTCAACATTTCAGAATAATGGTGGTTTAGTCCCTTAGAATCTGATTTAAAATTTATCGTATAATTTATATTTTCTGAGATGTAAATCGATTCAAATATTTTTCTTCTAAAAATATTATTTTCTTTATGAATGACCTTGACATTTTCAAAATCAAAATTATGCTTATTTTGAACATGTTGAACCAATGCTGTTTTTTTGGGTTCCTTTTCCATATTCTTTACATCATTTCCATGTTGATACATCCTATCTTTTATATATTGTTTAGTTTCACCAATATATATGGCTGGACAATTAATGCATGGAATTTTATATACTAATCCAGATTGATATTTTACTATCTATTGGGTCCTTTGTTCTACTATAATTTTTTTATTTATTGTATATATGTATATATAGTTGATCGTAAAAATTGATATATAGGAAGATGGTCAGGGTTGTGACCGCAACCATCTTCCTATATATTTTTTATTTATTGTTTGGTTTGAAACATAATGATATATTTTCCATATTATAATCCTTAATAGACCTTTTTTTTTCCTTCTGACAATCCTTTTATATAATTACAACTATAGTATTTTTTTAGGCGCGCAATTTTTCAGCGAGCAGCCCTGAAGAAGGCTAGAAACTCTAGCCGAAACGTCGGCACATTAAAATAAGTTAGTCATACTTATTTGTGTTTCATTGACCGCACCCCCAACCATCTTCTCCTCATATAGTATTTTTTATTTCCTTATATCGCATTTTCATTTTTATTTTTGTCAATTTCTTTTATTTTGGATTTTTTGATATTTAATTCCCATATTCTCTTTATTAACCTTTTAGGATAAAAGTTTCCCTGAAAGATATTAAATAACTTCTCCTTTATTTTCACCAATCTAATTTCATCCGTTATTTTTATTGCCTTATTAAAAAAGTTTATTAATAACATTGTATTTCATGTGAATAGGATAACAGGATAAATAATTAAAAATTATATTACTGGATGTTTCCTTTTTTGTCC
Source organism: Halyomorpha halys (assembly GCF_000696795.3). NCBI lineage: Eukaryota > Metazoa > Arthropoda > Insecta > Hemiptera > Pentatomidae > Halyomorpha > Halyomorpha halys. Next base: position 263,570 of record NW_027106553.1, read on the forward strand.
ATTCTGTTAATAATGTATCTCTAACATAGTAATGTATAATAATCTATTACTAACATGTATCTTATAATATGAATCTTAACTTACCCTCTTTTTCTATTTCCATTGTTAATTTTAATCTTTCATGGTAATCATTTAAATATTTAAGCATCTTATCTTTATCTGTCTCTTTAATAATGCAGAAAATGTCATCAACATATTTAAACAAAATTTTTAATTTAATACCTGATTTTTCAATTGCTTATTTTTTATCAAGTCATTCATTACTAAACTAGACAAATAGATACTTAAATGTCTACCCATCGGAAGGCCAACATTTTGGCGGAAGATCTCACCATCATATTTAAATATTCCATTTTCGCAACACACTTTAATCCCATCAAAAATAATTTTTTGTTCTTTATTCTTTTATCTTATTTAATTTCTTCCCATCTTTCTCCTATGATATTATATACCACTTTCAGAGGAATATTTGTAAATAAGGATACCGCAGCATAACTCACCAATATGTCATTATTTTCTATTTTTATCAATTTCAATTTGTCTTTTACCTCTATAACACTTTTGACATCTATATTTTCATCCTTATAAACATTATTGAAACTATATTTAAAAATTTTTTGTAAATTATAAATGGGCCCATTTATACCATTTACAATTGGCCTTAAAGGTTTGTCTTCTTTGTGCAGCTTAATTAATCCAAACATTCTTGGATGGTGGCAATGTTTGTTTATTATTTGTTTTTTGTTTTTTAATTTTTTATCAATAAATGTATTCTTATTAAGTTTTTCTACATAATTTATTACATTTTTATTTATTTCTGGTAAAGGGTCTATTCTTAACCCTCTATATGTATTATCCTCATTTAGGATCTTTTCTATTTTCAATTTATAATCTTCCTTTTTCATTATAGCCACCCTTTTTTTTTATCAGATTTCATAATCAGTCCAAGTTTGTTTGTGTAAAAGGATTTTTAAACTTAAGATATAAAAAAAAGTTATGTACGTAAGAAATCAATTTAAAAACAAAAATTGTATGAAGTTATTATGTTATTTTAATATTTAATTTATTTTAAAGATGTGAAATGGGCAATTAGCCTGCAAATTGAGATTAAGATACAATGATATCAATATTGAAGGTGTGTCCAAAGAAATCAGTATGTAGTTAAGGAAATAATGAAATTGTTATTTAAACAAAAAAAAAATTTATGGATTGTCTCCTTGAGAATGGCTTGAGGCCCGAAACGTTGGAGAGTTATTTAAGAATAAAGATTGAGAGTTAAATGAATCAAAATTGTGTTATATTAATAATTTAATGTTTATTTTTAAACATTTTTATTTATTAAAATATTCAGAAATACACATATTTGTAAAAGAATTATTAAAAAAATAAGTCAAAATAAAATCCATTTTAGACAGTCAAAAACGTATTGGCACACTTTTAATTATGTACATAATGTGCTATAAATTTGAACTGGATGCCACTAACATTACCTCATTGCCATCGAAGGAATCATGGAAGCAAGTAATCTTCTTGCCATTGATCAAACAAAATTTTCCATTACTTCTTGACTACTTGTATGCCATTTTTTCCATCCCTATTTGAGTTGGTGGGGGAGGGCTCCAGAAAAATTCACAACAAACAAACTTGTGAATAGCCCGGAGTTTTTAGGGAAAGTTATAGGTTATTGTCTCTTTCTGAAGAATAATTATTTCTGATAATCTTTAATGATTTTTATTCACTAAAAATTTTAAAAACGCAATGAATATTTCAATAAAGTAGGTAAAAAAAAAATTGTTTTATGAAAAAGAAAATCATTTTCGTTAATATCATCGTCAGAAACGTTTAAACACCATTTTTCAAAGAAATTAAAAATTAGAAATTTTTCATCTTTATTCATTTGGATGATTTTTTCTTCTTTTGCTGACCATTGTTCATATAATCATTCATAACTACCCATATTTGTTATCCAATTCCAACGTTAAAACAACCGTTGGAAAGCTGTATGCCTGATTTATTAAGCTACATTAACGAAATTTAGATTTAATTGTATACTACCTTATAAGAACGAAATATTAGTATTAAATAAAGGAAAACTTTTCAAACAAGTTATTTTATATCTCTGGTTCTGATTTGTTTAATTAGATCCGGTTTTTACCCTTTGTTATAGAGCTAACAGAGCCCTAAATCACTCTAAACACAGTTTCGTGAAGATTGGTTGAGTCATATTGAAGTTATTTATATTTTTTAGATTTTTCAATATATTTTAAAGCAAATATTTTGGGTCAAAAAAAGGTTAATTTTCCATATTTTTTTTTTCTCTCCAAAAATTTAGGCATGTAGGGACAAAAAATCCCCGATTTCTCCTGTAGAAAAAAATTTTTGACCAAGTTTAAACATTTTTGACATGTATGTTAGGAAAGTATACAATTTTTCCACAGTTAATATATATACCAATCTATTTTCTCATTTTTCATATTTGAGTGTTATTTTTTTCCTGATGAAATTCCCAGCCAAAAAAAACAACATTGAATTCAGACAATTATTAGCTAAGATATAACCTAGTGAACATTTACCCATATAATAAAAAAAAAAGCTGTAGATCTTGGAAAGTTGAATGCCTCTTTTAACATGAATTAATGCTCATACACAGGGACCAATATGGGAGCCCAATATTGCTTTCAAATAATGAAAAACTTTTCAGACATTTTATTTTATACCTCCTGTTCTAATTTGTTTAATTAGACCCGGCTTGTACCCTTTGGTACATAGTTTATGGAACCCTAAACCACTCTCAAGATTCCTCCAGATTAGTTAAGTTGTGTTATATTTTTATTATATGATGTTATTTACTGCTATATACTTTATGCATTCAATATTATAATGACTCAATTTTATATTATAATACATGTCACTTGGTTAATAGTAGTAATTACTTAGGATGTACTTTAGGCATGTATCAAGTATTATGCTTTAGGATGAGAATAAATTTGGTGAACATTATAACTGAAATTTTTGGAATCACCTGCTTTAATTAAGGCTGATTTAATGAATAGTTGAGGTCCATGTTTTACTACCAAATGGCTGACTACAGAATGTTGCAAATCACTGCATGTACCATATACCGTCCATAGAACCATTTTCTAGGTCCAAATAAATATAGGTACTGCATTTTAAGTACAGTATTTAGGAAATTTAAGTTCTTAAAAGAATAATGTTGATATCAAGATATGGTAAGTGACTTGTTTGAAAATAAAAATTGTATTGGAAGATTAATAGTTGATCATAGTAAATTGTAGGAGGACAGTCTGGGTGATGATGAGTAAAGGTAAAGGTACGAAATAGTAACAGATTACCATTGAATACTTTTTTTTAAACTATTTTGTACCTTCATTGACAGTAACCTGGACTATCTTCCAACTGGTAAAAAATTGTAATCAACAAACAATTTAACGTTCAAAAACTTTTAATTTTTGCAGTTACCATGTTTTACTACCGAATGTCTCATACTACAAAATACTGTAAATCAATGCATGTACCATACCGTCCATAGAACCATTTTCTATGTCTAAATAAATATAGGTACTGCATTTCAAGATACTAAGATATTAAGGAATGTATTCATTGCTTTTACTGTTATTCAAAAAATATTAACTTAAGAGGTAGCTTTTATGATCAGAGGGGTGTGCAAATCTCAAAAATGACTTCGTGGAAAACAGTCGAGTTTTTTATGTCTTAGTATGAAGAGAAAGGGAGAGGAAAGAAGAATACTACTTGTATCTTAGTATGAAGAGAAAGAGGGGAAGAGGAATACTACTAGTATCTTAGTATGAAGAGAAAAGGGGAAGGGGGAATACTACTTGTATCTTAGTATGAAGAGAAAGGGGGAGAATAGTACTTGTATCTTAGTATGAAGAGAAAGAGGGGAATAGTACTTGTATCTTAGTATGAAGAGAAAGAGGAATACTACTTGTATCACAGTATGAAGAGAAAGGGGGAGGGGAATACTACTTGTATCTTAGTATGAGTATGAACAGAAAGAGAAAGGGGGAAGAATAGTACTTGCATCTTAGTATGAAGAGAAAGGGGAAGGAATACTACTTGAACTTAGTATGAAGGGGGGATACTACTTGTATCTTAGTATGAAGGTGGGATACTACTTGTATCTTAGTATGAAGACGGGGGAAGAGGGAGGAATACTACTTGTAGCTTAGTATGAAAAGGGGGGGAGGAGAGGAATACATCATAACGTATCTTAACCAGAATTCGATGAATGGTTTATAAAAGCTACTTTTTATGAGAATTGTTGTTGTAGAGTTAGTTCTATTTAAACTTGTTAAAACACTCATAAAAGGTTACTAGTAAAAAGTAGTTAAAAAAGGTTACTAGTAGTGCTTTGTAAGAACAAAGTACTTAAGTAACTGAAAAAGCCATAAACTACAGCATTCTAAGTTAATTCCATTCTAGGACAAAATATACTGCATTTTAAAACATTAAAATTCAGAAAAATGTTACTTTAACTGTTTCAGCAACAGCTGCAGGCAAACTGGAGCCTTTTTTGTGGTTCGATATGGTAAGTGACATTTCAGTAATAAAATATTTTTTCTTTTAAACACTACCATAATAATCATATTTGTGAATAACATTTCTAACAGTTTGTAAACCGGAGTTTGTATTGGAAGATGATGTGACCTCTTCTACTATTGTGGCAGCAATATGGTAGTGGAAACTCTCTCTCTCTACAATACAATGAATGTTCATTTTTACTAAATTTTGATAGCCATCAAAATTTGATTTGCTACCCTAAACAAGGTGTTTTCAAAACTGAACCAGTCTTTCTTTTTAAAAATATTTCGAACAATACTTATTTTTAATCTATTCCCTATTTTTCGGTAACTAGGCCCTTTAGAATATATAGTTTAATTACAAGTTTTTTTTTTTAAATAAACACTGTTCACTTGTTTTAGCCATAATTTCATAGTAAATATAGAACAAACACTGAGTTTTATTGTTATCATTGTATCCTTGTATATTCGTATTGCTAACCTATTGAAAGAAAAATGATTTGTTTTGGCTGTAGCTAATGGTTAACATTTAAAACTGTGCCATTACTTTTTTAACCCAGAAAATTTACTTTTTGTATGATTATTTCAAACTCATCTTAGAATTCGAAATATTAGTTTTGGAAAATATCTCAATCCTACTGAAATTTATATTAAAAGAGGAGCATAAAAATACTTTTTTGACCCATTATAATGGGTTGTCATGAATAGCTTGTCATGAGAGCCTTACTGTATGATGATTAGAATAGCCTTTGCTATTAGTAGTAAACTAAATGAGCAGCACTTAGTTTATTAATATCGTACAGACTTAATATTAAAGATTCATATGAATAAATAGGTATATATAATAAATACTCACAACAGGTAAGTGACCTTCAGGAAACGAGTATTCCGAAAAAATAGGTTTACTATCGGGCAGAGGTTTATTTCCAGAAAACAGCATTACATTAATAGGACCATTACTTGATTTTAAAGTTAATTCGTACTCTAAATTGTCAGTCTGAAAAAAAGATAAATAAATAGAAAAAATATATTAATTAAATATATCATAAGCACGCACATGAAAACAGGATTACTATTTTGAATAATGACTTCATTTAAGTAGTTAAAATAAAAGCATTTTTAGTAACAAATAAACATCATATATTGGTCTTTATTATGGAAAACCTTCCAAAAGGTGTATACAATAACTTTTAACCATTTAATTTGTTGTATTCCATTAAATTCTTCACGATACTGGTCCTACCTATCAAAATGTCCTGATAATTTTGCCTCAAAATATCCTTTCTCTAAATATTGATTCATAAGCTATTTAATATATTAACGGCCCATCTATGGCAGCCTTGATCCTTTAAACCATATATTAACGTAGTAATGTTATATATATATCATGTATTAAGGTAGTAACGTTATCCATCCGAGATATACAAAACAAAAATTAAACTCATGTAAAATAAAAAAAAACTTGAAAGGCTTTTACTTGGTGATTAATTTTTTTTTTTTTGGTCCTATGCTGTGCTGAGAACCAGAGCAAACCAACCTCATCTGTCAAACTGTTTTAGGCCAGTTTTGAAAGCATTCCAGGTAGCAATGGTAACTTGAGATGAAATATATGCAGTTAACACTTTGACTGCGGTTAGTGACAATTAACAATATTGGTTTGAGAGCTCCAGCACCTCCCTCGCTTTCACGTTGGATTGTCCTGAACTGTGATTAGTACTGCTCTAGCATCTACCAGCTAGGATCATTCTTGATTCTGCCACTTTAAAAAGACTTTTACAACACTTCAAATTTCTTTTATAATCGAATTGATTTAAATTTATTTAAGAAAAGTATACATTTATTTACTTAGGTATTCTTTTATTTTACTCACTTTCAATAAGATTTTTTACATGTTCAAAAAGTTTTTTACTAATTTTTTTTGTTTATAAAAATTTTTTAGATTGTTTTGGATTATTTCACGTTGCCTAAATGTTTTATTGAAAATGTGGTGATATACAATAACATGTTTATAAAATAGGTCTTTAGACTTTATTTGGCTAAATATTATATTTTATAGATTGTACTTGTATAATGCTTATTGAATGAGATGTTAATAGTTGACCATGGATTAATATGAGAAGATGGTGGGGGAGAGGGGAGGGGGTGCGGTGTCAGCAAAGGTGCTCTATTACTTGTTAAACTGGTTATATCTCTTCGATGGTTTTAAAATAAATAAACTTTATTATACAGCTAACAAATGGCATAGCATTAAATTTGAAGACACTAATTACAAAGACACAAATTAATTTTTCACAAAAATGTGGCATATTCTACTATGATTCTCAACACCTCATGTACTGATATGAGGTTTTGAGAACTAATGGGCTTACTTCACAGTAGTGCTAAATACATGGGAACTAACTTTTACGAAAAATACCTTTAATTTTCGTAAAAATTAGTTTCCATGTACTAAGCACTACTGT
>NW_027106553.1:273012-291143 GCF_000696795.3 Halyomorpha halys
CCATCGATATATAAGCTATCAAACTCCAGATATCTTCTTAGTCAATGAATTCATTTAACATTCGAATAATTTGGACTCTGCTCCCTATGCTAGAGATTTTTAAACATCTTTTCGTGTTCTACAAGCCTCTTATGTTAGTTTTTATATACCATGAATTAATATTCTTAGTCCATTAAGTATATTATCTTTCTTTAAAAAAAAAGTTATTAGTTATTTTATTTTCTCATATGATTAATATTCTATAGTTTTTTCTGTTTTTAGTTGGAAGATTTTAATAAGTAAATGCGCAATAGAAGTGCCTCAAAATGAATTTTTAAGCTATCTATTTTTCCTAGGATAACCCTGTTTATCTCAAGTTAGCAATGGGTGGTTCACATACGGTTCCATTTTAGGCTCAGCGGTCTGCAAACTTCTATGGGCTGGGAACCCATTGGGAACGTTCTAGGCTTTGTCTCCTGCTTCTAAATCCCACCTCTTCTACTCCAGAGCAGCATGAGGAGCTTCCAGGATCCATAATCCTCGATCCTGTATCAGCTGGCTGCGCCTATTCTAATCCATTCTTCTCTTGTCTAATGCTTCCTTGACTGCACCCTCCCAATACAGTGTTTTTTGGCCTTCTTCCGACTCTCGTTTCATACATTATTTTGGCCATTCTTTCCTCCTGGATTCTATTTACATGGCCAAACAGTAGTTTGGTTACTACTGGTTACATGGCCTACAGTAGTAGGCTGTCATATTTTTTATTTGAATTCAGTTATTAATAGTATTTTAATATACTAATACAGATCAGTCTTATTAATAAAAAGACTATATTGTATAGCAATATAAAATCAATAGGTAATTACAAATAAATTCATGGAAGGTTAACAAACACATTACTAACTAATATGAAACAAACATATATCTTACCTTTTTGTTAAGAGGTACTGCTAATACTGAATTTACAGGGGCTTGGATTCCTAAAACTATATCACTTTCAAAGCATGAAGACAAATCTTCATGAGTAATGTAAGCCTCTGGATAACTTAACATTTCTTCGGTTCTATTTCGAATCGTCTGAAACATAATAAATGATATGAATAGAAGATAATACTTTAAGAGAAACATAATAAATATCTAAGGGCCGAAACGGTGAAAAGTAAAGAAAATTGAGAGGAAAGTTAACAAGAATGATAGAAGTTGTGTCTTAAATTAATTACATTTTCTCAAACAAGAAATTAATATACAAAATAGTAATGAACAAATGAAATTATTTTAATTTCTAAAAAAGTAATTTTGATTAATCTAATATGTTAATAGAGAGTAATATTTCAAATACAAAAGCACTCAAAGAATTATGTACCCTCATATGGTGATCCAACATTTCTTCATACTCCTTTAATTCCCTTAAATCTTCTTTCAATGAAGTGATTTCACTATGACTCGTTTCATTCTCATCGGCAGGGCCTCTGAATAAAAGAAAATGTTATTAGTCGGATTAACTTAAAAGAAGAAAAAAAAAAAAAGCTAAGTATTAACAGATGGAAACTTAAAAGTAGGACAAGATATATCCAACACAATGTAAAATCTTAGCAACGTTATTAAAACTACAAGGTTAGGTTTTTGACAGTTTTTTTTTTTTTTTTTCCAACCTCAACAATTTATATACTATATAATTGAGAATTTTGAGTAAAATTGTTATCAATAATTTTTGTAATCGAATACAATTTACTTAAAAACTTTTATCAATATTTTAATTACTATTGCAATTAGACAGCAAGACTATAAAAATATTGTGAAAACTTAAAAAGTTATTTTCTTAAATAAAAAAAAAATATTTTAAAGATGGTATGATGTAATCAAATGTACTAAATGATGAGTATGATAACTTTTAACTCAACTTTTGTTTTTTTAGTATTAATAACAAATATTCATATTCAAATTGGTTTGAATATGAATTCTGTATGCTAATACTACTTTAAGTTTTTCTTGAGTACAGATTAATTTACTTATTTACTTAAAGCCAGCTTGAAATGTTTTTAGTATAAGCATAGTACTCTGTACTCAAATACTTAAAGTACAATTCATTGTAAAGCCATTATACTGAGCTATTCAGTACTCTTGTGCAATTTCTTTAACTGGAACAACTGCGCTATTGTGACAAAGGGGTCAGGTTCAGGAGGAAATGAAATGGCCAAACAATGAGTGGCAGGGTTTTCAGCGATAATAGTCAGAGTCATGTAAACCAAACAGATTTTAAATATTAAATTATATAGTTATAATGATATATATCAAATATATTATTAATTCAAGGTTAAAATTCAATCTTTTTTCATTTCTTACATATCTTTATTAAAATGGAAAATTTGATATATTTATATGAACAATATTTATATTTATTTAGTTAATTTAAACTAATATCATAAAAATATAAGTAATTTATTTCTGTAAGTTTAGTTTTAACAAATTACATATACAAGTTTTTGTTAAAACTAAATTAATATGTTAGCATAGTTAAGTTTTAGTTATATATTATTACAGATTAAAGATGACTCGTTGAAATTGAAAGGTTCATTATAATAAAGATTTTAATGAAATGCTAATAGTTAACCTTAGGTTAATATGAGGAGAAGGTGGTCAGAGCAAAGGTACATAAATAAACAAAACTTATTTATGCAGGCATTTCGACCTGAATTTCAGGCCTTTATCAGGACTGTAAAAACAAAACGAGATAAGAACCTTGATTCGGAAAAACATAAAAATAAAAGTTGATATATAGAGAGATGGTCTCCCTATATATCTATTAATCTCCCTATATATCAATTTTTACGGTCAACTATACATACATATATAAAAATAAAAGAAATTAATAAAAAAACATGGAAATATACATAACAATAAATTAAGTAGATGTTACTAGATATTAATAGAAGATTAAATTATAATATTGTAGGGGTATGAATTATAATAAATGATAAAAAAAAGTGAAAACAGTTGAATTTTTTCTTTGAAATAACATAAGTGATTAAAAATATTTCTGAAACTAATTGAATGAAGAAAAAGAGAGGGAATGAGAATTTACATTTTACAATGAAAAAAAAATATCATGTAATTACTTTTCTACCTCTTATTAAGAACCTAGAGTTGCAAAAGTATAGATGGTAAAATAAAAAATATAATTTTATAAAACTTATAAACCACACCAGCTAGCAACAAATGTTCAACTAAATAATATAAACAATCTCGATACAGGTATTATATCATGGATGATATAATTTATATGCTACAGAAAAACCTCCTAACTTAATTTAGTCCAACTTTTCAATAGGTATAAAAAATTTCTTACTTATTTAAGAGATAATCCCAACTTTTTTTTTTACAAACTTCTAATACTGGCTTATATTTATTGTTTATCAATTATTTTTAACAAAAAATAAATTAATAGTGTTTCTGCTTAGGTTAGGATAATTTGTCATGGACATTTGTTCATTCGAGACAGGAGGTTTTGCCATGTCATCTGTGATATAAAGAATAAAAAATAAGCAGTTCTGCTAGAAAGATCAGATAAAAAAATAACCTCTACCAGCGATCACAATCCCTAAATTTCTTTTTATATCTAATTATTAAATATAAATACATATAAAACTAAAAAAAGGATAGAGGCTTTGACCTTGCCGCTCTCCCTCCCCTCCCCTCTACACCGGAATATCATTCAATGACAATGACCCCAACTAATAGTTTTCCATTCATGAAAAACAAAAAATGCAATATTTTTTCATAAAATAATAATAAAAGAAGATTTTGGCTATAGATAAAAATGAAAAAATAATCCTGCAATCTAATAAATTCTTTAAACAGTTTGAAAAAGGTTATTTTTTATATTTCAGTTGTCATTAAAACAATACTTTAATTGATTATATTATTTTTTAATCTACAGGAAGATGATAGTATTAAAATGAGATGAATATACGAAAAAAAAAAAATCTTCAAATGATGAGAATTAAAAATTAGCCAATTATTGGTCATTTAAACAAATGGTACTTTAAATGAGAAAGGAAACTATTATACATATATAAAGAAACATCCAGTCTCATCAATAGAATAAAAAATTGTGTTGGATGAATCAATCAAACTGGAATTATGAATCTAAATTACCTATAAATATAACAATTGTTAATCAAATATTGAATTATATATGTAGTTATTTAAGATCTGTAAATAGGAAATTCCCTAACAAATATATAAAATAAAAGAATAGTTAGAAAGGCAAACAATAATGATTGCATAATATATATACAGGTAAGTAGGATAAATAATTTGGACTATTGAACTTCACTGATAACTGACTCCTTCAACAGTGCAAAGTAGTTGACATTTGCAACAAAAGTTCTGAAAGCAAGATAATAATACTAAAAGGTGTAATGCAATCTCGGCAAACTAATTCACAATCATTATTAAAACATGTACAATGAGGAATCATTGTGAAATAAACCAAACAATACACATGGACACAGTAATATTCCTGTATTTTACAAATCATATAACTACTCACTTCCATTGAATGATATTTTTTGTCTTCTTTTCAATTAGTCCAATACCTTCTAATACATTAGTGATATCATAGATTCTTCTTTTTTGTTTAACTTCTAAAGTTTCTGCTGCCTACAACATAAATATTAAGAGTGATCCTGAAAGATATAATTATAAACACTTTTAATGCACCATAATCATATAAAATTAAGATTTAAACAAATTACAGTTTTGAGGTCTAGTAATCCTCCTGGAGAATGTTGTAACAAAAATACGAATCGTGAAGTTAACAAGCCTAAAGATTTTTCAAATCTACTTTGAGACAGTTCCATAATTAATTATAGACTAGTACAATCACATAATTGAGCTGAATTAACCCATTTAAAAAAGATAAATCAAACAATTAGAAATATCACTTTTAACTTAAAGAGAACCAGTCAAAACAACTTTTGGTGAAGTATTAAATTATAAAGGCACTGAGATTAATTATCACTGAGAATTAAAATAATACTTTTATAATCCAGAAAGATATTTTTTATCATGTTTGTGCTTAGTCATAAAACATTTTATTTAAGCTTTTTAATGTAAAATATGAACTGTATTAAGTAAATATTCCAGACGTGTTATCCTGAAGTAAGGTTTCAAATAGTTTGGCATTCTTGCTGTGTGTGGATGAAACGAAGTTTCGGTTATAATTTAATTTTTGCTATCGATGTTCCATAATGAACGAGAGTAATCTTCAATCAACTCCTAAAACCAATGCTGCAACCAGTTTCTTTCAAACCACCACGCCGAAGCAAGCTTCCGGTGTTAGTTTTGGCTCTATGTCCACAAATCAAACCCAAGGAACAGGATTTTTAAATTTTACCCCTCAAGTTGGAACTTCTAAACAGTCCACAATGTTTATGCCTCCCACAGCTTTAGCTAATACAAGTACTCCAAAAACTACAGCAACAGGTAATGCAACATTGTTTAATATTACAACTACAGCATCCACCTCTGCTCTTATGTCCAGTGGTGCTGTAACAACTTCAGCATTTCCTATTGCTTCTTCACCATTAACTACTTCTCAACAGTTCAAGCCACCTTCAACTTCTCAACCAGTCCAATTAAAAACTACCGCATCAAGTGCCCCTATGCCTTTAAGTACTGGTTTATCATCCACTGGAGGAAATGCTCCTGCAAGTACTCCTCTGAATTTTGGAAGTACTGCTAAACCTGCTAGTGCTGGATCCACTATCTTCAGCTCTACTAAAAGCTCACTCCCTCCAGCCAATGTGACTGTTACAACCCCATCTTTAGCACTACCACCATCCTCCACCACTTCTCTTACCAGCTCATTATCAAATAAACCTGTTACGAGTACTGGTGCTACTATCTCTCAGCAACAAAATCTTACATTTCAGCAATTGGAAGAATTAATTTTGAATAAATGGACTGCAGAGTTATATGAACAGGAAAAAGTGTTTTTAAATCAAGCAACTCAGATTAATATATGGGACAAAGTTATTAATGAAAATGCTGAAAAATTAACTCAGTTACACTCTACAATGGAGAAAGTACGAAAGCAACAGGGAAAAATAAATGACGACCTAGAGATTATATTTACTCATCAAAAAGATTTAGAAGCATGCCTTGTCCCCATGGAGAAAGAAGACTTGCTTTCAGTCCTTAAAGCTGATCCAAATAGGAAAAATCTGTACATTAATGCTAAGAAAATCGATTCTCAGATCAAAACCATGTCAGAGGATTTGAAGGAAACCATTGAACATATCAATGAAACATCCCGATCACATGATACTGAAGATCCTGTCATCCAGGTTGGACGAATATTAAATGCTCATATGGAATCTTTAAGATGGATAGATGAACACACTGCAAGGATGCAAGATTATTTCGATTCCTTGTTAAAAATGCACGATGACCTCAGGAGAGAGTGTGAAATAAGCAAGCATGATGTATATTGAGATGATGTATATAATTTTCCAACTTTAAAAAAATTTTATTTTAAGCTTTAAAAAAAAATACATTATGTAAATTAATGCTTCATTAAAATAAATTGGGCTCTGTTGTTGATAAACATAGTTTTATATCTGTAAATAATGATCTGCAATTTATGTTTAAATGTTGACAATATTCATTTTATTAGTTTAATTTTCTTAATATTTAAATATAAAAATGTACAACCTATAAGTTTGTTTTTAATATTTTAATTACAATCCAATCTTTTGAAAGTAAATAAATGGTGTATTCTTTAAGGTCAGTATTTGTAAAATCATAACATAATTGAATTACAAAATAATCTTTATAATTTTCTTCCTCATTTAATTAATATTTCTATGTTATTGTTAAGTCAAGAAGTGTCCTTGAGTAAAAAATAAATTGATTTTTCAAGTTATCTGTTAAGAAATTCTTTTAAGCTTTCCTTTTATGTTCTAATTGAATCTTTTTACATATATTTACTAATCGACTGATCCAGAATCAAATTTCATACTATATCCAGGTTTGAACCTGGACATGGAAATTCAATTATAAAATTAGTTATCTGAGAAAACTTAAATATTTCATTTTTCAAGCTGTTTTCAAACAATTATTGATATGGAATTGAGGATTTGTTAACTTACCAAAACTTAAGCCATGGATGTCCCCTATATATGTAGCTGTTATAAAACAGAAAGTTCTATTCAAAACTTTAAACAGATAGTAATATTAATTTCTAAAGTGCATATTACTGCTTTGCTTTGATAGTAACACAACTTAAAAAATATATATATATTTTGAATTTGATGTTTTTCAAAGATATTACTGTAGATTATAGTTACTTTCTGTACTGGGATTCCTCCTCAGACTGTCCCAAAACTATCTTACTGTAGATTAGAGTTACTTTCTGTACTGGGATCCCCCCACAGACTGTCCCAAAACTATCTTACTGTAGATTAGAGTTACTTTCTGTACCTGGGACCCTCCCCCCCCCACAGACTGTCCCAAAACTATCTTACTGTAGATTATAGTTACTTTCTGTACTGGGATCCCCCTAAAGAGTGTCCCAAAGCTATCTTGCCACAAATTAACCTCAGTGTACAGTGTAATCTTTGAAATATGTCCAATTTAAAGTAAAAATAGTTTTTTAAAAATCTTTATCACTATTAAAGATTATTAGTTATACTGATATTTTTTGCAGATGAACTAAAAAAATTTTAATGAATCAAAATAAATAATAATCTCTCAAAAGGATGAATTGCGGGCTACGAAAGCAGAACTTCTTACTTCCATTTTTGTTTTAAATCAAAATGGCTATGTTATAACTGCTCAAGCCTGTCCACCATCAGAATTTAGGGTTGAAACCGAGCCCTTTACTTTCCACCATGAATACAAGTTATAAGTAGTATTGTCTTCAGACAGTTTTTTTTTTTTTTATACTTTTTTGGAGATAGGTGTGATTCAAATAAACTTAGAAGTATTTGAGAATATGACAAAATAAATTCTCTAAAGTAGACAGATTCAAATGTTTCAACTCCAAAACTAATTAATCAACATACTGACAAATAACACTTGTAAACACAAATTTTGTGTATGGTTTCCAAATGTCAAGGTTTGATTTTTTTTTTTTCTGTCATTTAACTAATGAAAGAAAAAAATTTATTTTTCTATTTAATTAATTATTTTAATTTAGCATTTTCTCAACTGTTACTACATTACTACAAAACCACATCTACATGCAGTTTTGTTTTTAAAGTATATAAAATTTGGAACTAAAATGATCTAATTAATTTTTAGAACTTCTACCATTGACCATTTTCCTTAATGAAGTCAAACATTATTGTCAAAAATTTTCATTCTACAACAATAACCGTGAAGAAAAAATTTGAAATAAATTTAATCAACTTTTATTTCATCTCAGTTAATATTGAGCCTCAATTGTTCTCTAAAAAGTGGTAGCTAACCAAAAATATTGAAAAGTAGAATTTAATTAAAATAAAAGTTTTTATTAAAACTTTTAATTAATAATGTTTTACTAAATAAACTAATTATTATGAGATAACGTTTCGGCCCATGTTGCATGGCTAAAAAAAACAAAAACAAACAACTAAAATAATGTAACAAAGTAAGAGAGAGAATAAGATAACATGAAAAAAAAAAAAAAATTAAACCAAGCTATGGCTAAAAATGATGTACAATATGTAAGAATTTATATTCAAATAAACTAATTAAATTAAAGATAAGATATATATTAAAAAGTATAAATAAAGAAGTATTATAAAAAAGTATTTGACATGTATTGAGAACAGAAATAATTACTAATAAAAAATAGATATAAGAAAAATATAAAAACAGTACATACTGAAAGATAGGAAATAAGAATAATTTATTGTTATTTTCCGTCTTTCAGTATAATTCTCTTTTATTTTTTTTTGTAATTATTTCTGTTTTTAGCCATAACTTAGTTTACTTTTTTTTTTTTTCATTTTATTTTAATCCCTTACTTTGCTACATTATTTTAGTTGTTAGTAACTTTTTTAGTTCTGATGAAGCCCTGCAGAGTGGGGAGAAATGTAGACTCATAACAAATAATAATTATTTACTATTTGAGTTATTTTGACCGACCCAAATCAACGATCTTGCAATCATATTAATGTTCACTTCTCAATAGCCTTGTCCTTTTTCTAATAATAAATATAGCTATATAAATAGAGCCACTTTTGAAATTTGATTGGTTGATTTTTTTCAGATCTTTATGTATTTTTAATGAGGTGAAACAAAAAATGAACTATGTTTTCTTCCATCATAGATTTTTCACAAATTTATGATAAGCAATTCCAATTTTGTTGCACAAAAATCAAGAAATCTTTCATAGCTCCTCGAGTATTCAACCTCTCATCTTTAAATTTTTATGGTATCAAAAGGATATAGAGAGAAATGCGTTATTGAAAGGAAGCAATGCTTCCCAAATACAGTGGGCCACTATAACACACAGCACACTAATCTATCTTAATTGACAATATAAAATATAATATAAACAAAATACACTGGTACAGTATTTACAATAACATTATTTTCAATAACTGAATTGCATAAAATTTGAATTTGTGGTATAAAATTATGTATTTATTTATTGTTTCAATATATTTGAATTTCTTGTAAGTGCCTTCATCAAATCTAGCAAATGTATACCTTACTGGTATCATCTGGATAAGGTTTCCTTTCTAACAATCCCAAATTATTGAATTTGGTCAAAGTTTACACAAGCAATAAAGGTTTCGAGTTGATCTAGGAAAATGTGCAAATAAATTCACTCTCTCCACAAAATGAGAAAAAAAAAAATTTCTAGATGTTTATATAAGGGTTTTTAGGGTGCTGAATCAAAATATGAAATTAGTTTTTTTATTTAAAATTTTTTTTTTCAGTTTTACAGGAACTTTTTTATTTTAATTTTCTGTACATATTTTTAGTTAACTCTTTTTTTAAAACATAAATTAATTAACACCATATCTGCTTATTTAATAACGCAGATCTACAAAAACAAATTGTTGAACTTTTTCTGTTAATCTGTAGGTATATTGTAACAGATCAATTCAACATCTTGATTACTTGAACAAATAAAAATGTTTTGACACCACTAGAAAGACATTTATTTTTTCTTTCTAAAGAAAACAATGAAGTATACATTTAAAGTATTCACTATACACATCAAATTTAAATGACCTAGAAGAATCCAATTTGTGTCATTTAGTATATTATAACATCCTTTTCATATCATGAAAAATGGAAGTTGATAGATTGAGTAACTAAGATATTATGAGAGGTTTTTGTACTATAAAAATGGTATTTACATATCATGACTTGGAAAAAACAGAGTTCATTTTCATAACATCAAGACATAAAAATCAGACAAAATTATCAAATCACCCCAAAATGGTCACAACACCCTGGAGTGCACCAAGCAAATGCCACTTATCAAAATATTAAAAAAAATAAGAAAAAATAAGAACAAAATGAGAATTGAAATAGCAAATACACAGTGCACTCCAGCATTTACTTTGCACTGCTTTCTTCTTCTATGCCTACATATTCAAACACTCTAAGGAAAATTGTGTTAATTTTTTTTTTTACCATAGATTAATATGAAAAGATGGTCGGGGGGTGCAGTCATAAAAAAATTCACAAATAAATAAAAACTTGCCGACATCTGCACACATAAATAAGTTTTTGTTTGTATATTTTTTGATGACTGGACCCCATCTTCTCCTCACTTTTTTTTAACATGACAAGGGTGTCGTGATTTTTTTTACCCCATCAATGGTCCATGAAATTTTTTAGCCTAGAAGGGTACGGCGGAGAAAAAGTTTTGTGGACCTTTTTAGTTCAAAAACATTATTATAAAAAAAAAAATTCAGCACAATTATCCTTAAAGCAGATTTTTTAAATAATATTTTGAGCTAGTGACATTCGCTCTTGGCTTAGAGTACTCTAGGGTGCCATGGTATCCAGTTTTAGTACAAGAGCCCAGTGGAAAAAGTCAGTAATTTAACCACAATTTTTTATTACACATATTTTGGAAATTGCTGGTAAGAGGAAATAAGGTTTATTCTATGGTTATGTTGAAAAACAAATATTGAGTGCAAATAACAAATTTATTGCTTGTGACAGATACATACAATGTTTACTAACACAGCCTCTTACATAAATTTATTGTCTTAACTTACAATAAATAAAATAAATTAATGGACAAAACGTTTCTACTTAAAAACCATTGAAACAACTTACCACAAATATTAGTTTGTAACACTAAATTAAAATTTAAAAAATAAATACATTTTTAGCTAAGTCTATTAATAAATATAATTGAAAAGGAGAAAAATATAATTAATATACCTCTTTGTTACAGGTTAAGAAAAAGGCACATAAATACATATAAGAATTTTTATAACTATTTTTTTTCTAAGTTATCAAAATTTTCTAAAATTCAATTGAAAATTTTTATTTATAAATATTCTTGAGATATATAATAAAAACTGAATGCTGCCCTATTGAACGATGGAGAGGATAATCCTAAAAGTTTATTAAACTACTAAAAGGTAGAGATGCTAATCCTTACACTACTTTAAATTAAACAAGCAAAGTTATTATTGGAAAGTGGAAATATTAAATGATAAAATATGATTTATAAGATGTAATGATAATAAAGTACTTTATAAAGAGTTTTATTGCTGAAACTAGCCGATTCTCAATTATTTAAAATTAAAATATTAACCAGAAGCTCGACAAAATTAAATATGAATTTATTGTTTAACCATAATTAATATTTTTCATTTGTTTGATATTCTCTTCCTTTCCCTCTCCTCTGAATTCCAAATAAATAAAAAACGCACAACAAAGTAGAACTGAAAATGTAGGTGAATAGATACCATGTCCTACCATAAATTATATGATCATTTTTCCATTGATTGGGTATTGGTTAAATTTCAATTTATTAAAATATAATAGCTTATAAAACTGCATTTATACACAAAACAAACTATACAACTACAACCTGTCAAGGGACTTTGGGTTCAGTAATTTGAAAGGAAGTTTTATTTCTCAACCAACGGTTATTACAAAAGGCTAATTATAGTTATCCCTCAAATGAAAATCTTTAATTTTTGATAAGGAATAATGGCTATTTTTCTCATTTATTGATTATGGATTGTTTTGTTTTTTAAATTGCAAAAAACAAGAAAGAATCCTTAATTCCCTACTATTGAGCAGCAATGCATTAATAATAAAAAACTGATATATAAAGCATTGGTGGAAAGACACATAAGAGTATGGATCAGAAGCATAGCCCTTCAGAAGGAAACTAAGGAAAAAATCCTAGCTGTAGAAATGGACTTTTAGGAGAGAGAAGCAAGAATATCAAGAATCAAAAGGGTCAAAAGAACCTTTTTAGGGAGAAAAACTAAAATATTCTAGCAGTGATAGAGGAAAGGAGACTCAGATAGTATGGACATGTGAAATAGATGAATGATAACGGGATTCCAAGTCTGGTGATGAACTGGAAGGCTGAAGGTAGAAAACCTGTCAGATGGAAGGATTGGCAAAAAGTATCTTTGCCAGGGATAAAGGGACATGCTGAGGAAATTTTCAAAGTAAAGAAATGCCTTATAAAAAATTATAATAAACATGACAACAGAATCTGTGATAATAATGCCAGCATAAGAGATATTTGTTTTTCTTTCAGTGATAAAAGACTTGGACTGTAATTCTATCTGAAGGAACTCTCTTAAAGAATAAACTTATTTTATGATAAAGAATAAGAGTTTATTTACGACAGAAATCATCAATAATTTTTAAAAAAAGTGGCAGTTCTTATTAGGATCGGGAAGACCTACAGTAATTGGGTGTCTTCAGAACAATAACCAGGTTTAGTGACAAGAATAAATATTTTTGACCATAATTCAATTACAATATTAAAAAGGCCAGAATCAGTTGTATGTTGAGATACTAACTGTTTTGAAATGAAAAAAAAAACTATGATCAAGTGAAATAATCTAAAAAACATTCTACTAATTAATTATTTCTACTACAAAATATGAAAGCTACAGGAATGTGGATTAACAATAGTAGGCAACATAATGAAACATTTGAAAACATATCCAAACCATAATAAATACATAATTTTTCAAGGAACATGGAGTAATAGTAGTGTAGTTAACAATATTCTCTTGTAAGATAGTTATCAAGGTACTTTCCTATTTTAGCTGTGTTTCGTGAATTGGCAGAACCATATAACAAAGGAGGAAACATTGAATTTTAAAATCTAATATGATAAAATACTATTTAAAAACGATTATTATGACCAATTATTATTTATAAATTGGAATATTAAGTATTGTTATAAGATTTTTTCAAACAAGATATCAACTTCCCTTCCAGGTTACGATCAAGTGCCTATTTGCCTAATAAGAAAACTTAATCTATCAAGTAAATATTAGATATATCAGAGTCAAAATTAATAAAAAGTTTATTACTAGAATTGTTTTTCCCCCGGCAAAATAGTACTCGATTAATTTGTGATGTAAATAGCGAACAAATATTTAAAATGTATCTCTACTCATAATTATAGGTACAGACGGCAGTAATAAATAGTTTTTAAAGCGATCTTCAGTCGCATATGAATTTTTTTTTCAATTTTTTAAAAATTTGGTAATTAATAAATATTCAAATAAGTCCGAACGCCCTTATACATTATTAATTCAGCTTATACTGAGCTATTCTCATTAAAAATATTTTATCAAATAGTTTTTTTCTTTCAATTTCTACAAACTACAATAACACAAAACACTCTATTTATGTAACTAATAAAATCTACAAAAAACAAAAATATTTATATATACGTGTATTGGTAGATAACACATAAATAAATGTTTTCAGTAACAAACAAATGAGATTTTACTCCTTCCAAAGTAAACTTTCAGAGTTTGCCATTCCGGTAACAAGAACCATAGTTAGAGAAAACAAGTGATTCTCCAACTACAAACATATCTTTCTCAACGACTATTATAATTAAAATACTGAATATTATTTTCAATAAATAAAACAAAAGTTTTAAAAATTGTTATAAGTAAATGAAGGAACTCTTATAAACTCAAAAAACATACTTAAGTACAGATTAGTGATTTCAAAAAAGATCATAACAATTAATAAAATATTTAATAAATGACACATAAAATGTAATGTTATAATTGAAACCTACAAAAGGTCTAAAAAGGACTAGTACACAGTGACTCGGACTTAAAAACCTTTATACACTTTGTGTAATGTTAAAATTTATTCAGAATGAAACAATTCTATGCGCAAGGCATTGGCTGAGACGGAGGGTTAATGGTGAAATCTCTGTATTGAGCGAACACACCTATCTAAAAAAAAAAGCAAACAAGGTTTATTAGAAAATAAAGTTTAAATCATATTTTTCTTTCAAATAACATAAAAGTTTAGTTTATGAAAAAAATTATAAATATATATATAATAGACATTTAAAACAATTCAACTTAGGTTCAGAAAACAATTCACTAACCACCAGCCAAGTTTAATAAAAGAAAGTGAAAAGAACTTTTGAAGTTTATTTTTTGAGCTAATTGCTTGAATTTCTTGTAATACATAATTTTATATTCAATAAAATCTCTTGAGTACTTTTCCTTAATTTGCAGTAGTTTTGCTGCCAATTGCAATTTTTTGGGGGATTTACTGAGTTTTGCTGCTTAAGTTTTTTATGGGTTGATTAAAGTTCATGAATTTTGTAGTCTGGATGTACTGAGTACAAACAACTGATACGAGTTATGATGAAGGTTGAATTGAATGGATATAACGAGCTATGTGGTCTATCTCCGAAAAGATGGATTTATATTTATTGCAGTATGAGAGGATTTTCAAAGATTTTTTTTAAAGGTTAAAGACATTTTTTTTTCTCTATTAATGTAACTACAAAAATGTGCAAAGTTTTGATTTTCCATATTTTTAGATTCACGAGTTTTTGCAATTGGACTAATACAATCATTTCATTACTGATTCTAAGGCATTTAACCCTGGGTAAGGTGCAAATAATATATGAGGTCAAGTACATGTTTTTTTTTTTTTTTTATCAAGGAAAGGATTTCCCCAAAATTGCTCCTTTAAAACATTCTAGTTTACTTTTAATTTTTTGAATCAGAAATCGTTTTTGGATTAATTAAATTTTAATTAACGTAATGAATTCGTAACTAATCTTACAATTCGATATTCCATGACATAATTAAATGTACATACCTCATAGTGAGATATAACTTCCATTTTATTTGACAAGATGTTAAAGTACGATATTGTATTATATGCATTCCTAAATGTTTTAAGAGCTTGAAGTTGGGCTTCCAGTACTTCCCCCTTCCCCAAATCCCAAGAAAGTGATTTTTGATCAGTTTTAAAATTTGAAACTTACTATCTGAATGTAATAATACTATAATAATATTTTTTATAAAAATTATAAAAAAAATAAAGATTAATAAATAATAAAAATATAATTGCCTAAAGGTAAAAAAAAAACTTAGAACAAAAATATAATGTTTTCAGCGCATATAATTATTCTATTTGTGGATATTTCAGGGGTACTTTCTCAACAAAAACAGTACATCTATGATTTGTTAGTTTCATTTGTGATAATAAATAGAGAAAACAATTAATAAATAAAATAGTATTTTAAATTATGTGTACTTACTTAATATGTTAAAATAATAATAATAATAATAATAATAATAAATTTCAAAACTTCAAATAAAAGATAATAATAATAAAGTGCTGATTTTTTTTTACCTGCAAGCAATTATAAATCCTAAAACATTTATAACAAAGTATTGGTCATATAATGAAACAAATTAATTAAATTTAAATTCCTATATTATGTATTGAAGCAGAACTCAATAATCCACTCCAAATGACCCTACCACCTAAAGCATTTCATCCTTCTGAAATATCCAGCATCATTCAACGATTACCTACCCGCAAAGCTCCTGGTCACGACCTAATAACATCCTACATCCTTAAACTTCTCCCTCGAAAAGCCATCCTATTCCTCACCTACATATATAACGCTGTTCTCCGTTCCACATATTTTCCTGACCCATGGAAACTATCAATAATAAAAATGATCCCTAAACTCCAAAAGCCAACAGAACACCCATTCTCTTACCATCCCATCTCTCTATTACCGATCATGGGAAAAATGCACCCGGGACTGCTTTACAAACTCCATAAATTCTTACCTCCTACATATTTTCTCATCATCCGTTCCTTTCTTACTAATAGATTATTCCAAGTAAACCACAATGGTTCCTATTCATCCCTCTATTTTCAATCCGCTGGTGTTCCTCAAGGTAGTATTCTCGGTCCCATCCTCTACACCATCTATACAGCTGACATACCAACAACTCCTAACACTATCCTTACCACATATGCTGATGACACATGTGTGCTCACAGTTAGTAATAACCCTTTGATTGCATCCCAAACTCTCCAGTCCCATATCACAATCCTCGAAGAATGGTGTCGAAATTGGAGGATAAAAATAAATCCAAACAACTCATCATTTACTCTTCGTCGTAAACCTGTCGACTGCTCTACAGTATACTTTAATAATGTGGCTCTTACCCCTGTAGAACAGATTCGTTATCTTGGACTTCATCTTGACAAACGACTAACCTGGAATCCTCACACAAGACTGAAAAGACAGGAAACTGCAAGCAGATTCCGACTATTACAGCACTTACTAGACAAACGGTCTAAACTTCCAACTCATTACAAAAGACTGATCTACATGACAATAATAAGGCCCATCTGGACATACGGAGTTGAGCTTTGGGGCTCCATTAAACCTTCGAATTCCTCTCGTATCCAATCTTTACAATCCAAAATCCTTTGTAAAATCCTCAATGCTCCTTATTTTGTTACTAATAAAACCATCTATAAAGACCTAAATGTTCCTTATGTAACCAATCTAGCCCGAACCCGATATTATTCCTTCCATAATAAACTCCCTAACCACCCAAACCCACTCGTTTCTAAACTTGCTTCCTCTTCCATTCCTGGCAATCCTCCGAGGCGCCTGAAAAGAAGATGGCCTCGTGACCTTATATTGTAAACTGTTTTTAGAGTTCTACTACTGGGTAGTTTCTCTACATCCTGTATCATATCATTATGTCATTATGATCAAATTTACTGGTTGTATTTGTTTATACAGTTGTAAATATCAATAAATAAAAAAAAAAAATTCCTACATTACCCAAAAATACTTTATTTAAAACTTTATTACATCCACTTAATTTTATTTTTTTAAATGTATAACTTGAAACCAGATATTTTCTAGAAAATATTGTCATATTAAATTGACGAATATATTTTTATTTACACAGGATTAGTTTTTTTTTAATTTTGTAACAAATGTATTGTATTCTAGTTAAAATAAATATTGTTAAAAAGTCATTATTTTTTTATTAAAACTTGTATTCGGGATAAAAAAAAATATGCATATTTGTATTTTAGGGTAAATTAAAATTAAAAGATTGAAAAAAAAAAAAATCGAAAATAATTTCAGGTAATTTATATTTCACAAAAATAAAATGAAAAAGTGTAATTAAAATTCTTTTGAAAGTTTATCGTTGTTTTTAGTACTTGGTACAAAATGGAACAAAATTTATAATCAAGGATTTTTTTCAATTTTCATAACGATATAGACACTTGTAATAACGCTATCTAGTCACTAGATTATTATTGTAAACCAGTGATAAAAATTAAGATGCATACAGAAATAACACATTGAAAATAAAAAAGTTTCAGTTTATAGAGAAGGAAACAAAAGCTTACTTTATCCTTGAGTTGCTGACAGAGCTGCAACGCTACTGTGAACAGGACAAGCACCTCATTCAACCAAGGCACTGATATTTCCGCTTGATGGCTGTCGAATTTCATATTCCCGTGGATATTGCTCACTTGGTACAAAGCAACAATCAATTTGTGACTTTGAATATAAAAACTTAGTGCCAAATCTTCAGGCAAATTCGGAACAAGATTCCTCTAAAAAAAAAAAAAAAAAAAAAAACAGTTTAGTTTTGACAGGA
>NW_027106553.1:291594-317335 GCF_000696795.3 Halyomorpha halys
TTCTTATCATTGTTTATTCAAGTTTATTTTATATTAATACTATTTTATGTTTTCCTTCCTTTTATTTATATGTAATTTCTTATCACTTTATTTTTACATAATATTTATCCTACCTTAATTTGCCTTATTATATCTCATTATTATAATGTTCTTAGTTTTTTTTTTTTTGTATCTTTTTAGCCCTGACGAAGCCCTGCAAAATGGGGCTAAAAATCGGACATTAACAGTTATAAACTATTAGTTCCCTTTTTTTTACCCACAACCCTGACCGTCTTCTTATATTTAAGTTTTACAGTCAACGATATATGTATATATATATAAAAAATATTGTTAAATTATAGATGTTGAAGAGGGTGACTAACTATTCCCAAAATGTCCAAGATATGAATGGATAAATTTATTCTTTATATTTTATTTTAATTATTGACCTGAAGGTAAATAAATAATAAATAATCCATAAATGATAAAATAAAATTTATAATCAAAGAATTTGGACAGACTTGGAA
Source organism: Halyomorpha halys (assembly GCF_000696795.3). Lineage (NCBI taxonomy): Eukaryota > Metazoa > Arthropoda > Insecta > Hemiptera > Pentatomidae > Halyomorpha > Halyomorpha halys. The sequence goes on from NW_027106553.1 coordinate 292,101, forward strand.
AATATTCAAAATGGAAAATATATTATAAAGTATAACAATGTAATCAGGAAAAGGAAAATACAAAAATATTTTAATATTAAAAATGTAAAATAAGAATAAAGGAAATACCATGTTTCTACTCTTCATTAAATCTACAACTGTACGTTTACGAGGAAGTATGAGAGATGTTCTACCTCTTTGTAAACATCCCAGAATATTCCCTAACACATGCAATACTTCTTCTGAAGATCTGTAATCAAATAGTAACAAAAATAATTATCTTAGGTATAATAATACACCTTCAAAATTCATTAATGTTTGATTCAATGAATTAAAAAAAAAAGCCTGATTGATCAAATTAATCATTAATGCTGTTGATTTTTAATATTATAAAATAAATATCTCAAAAAATATCTTGGTTAAAACAGTAGGAAATAAACAATGACCTATATTTATTTAGGGATTGGTAGAAAACTGGTTATTCACTAATGTTACGACATATTATGACTAATATCTAAAACAAGATAATTTTTGTAGTTGATAAAATTTAGTTAATTCTCTTCACTTTATAAGCTTAACATGAGTCTTTTAAAAATCCATTAATCTCATATAAGTATATAAAAATAGCAGCAGTTAATGGAAGATTATCAAGAGTAATAAAATAAATTTCCCAAAAACCTATAAGGAAATTGTAGAAGTAATTACATCCATAAAACAAACTATTTTAACACATATTGTGGATTTTAACTTTAAAGCTGACTCAATGCATGTTTCTCTGGTTAACTAGTCAACTAATTGCCTCTCAATTAAAAGTCAACGACTAATTAAGGAATCCTTGATTAGTAACAATTGCTTGGTTTTATATAAATAGATGTTATTTTTAAACAATAAAAATATTTAAATATTCTTCAATAAAAAATAGCAATATATATATTATATTAATTAATTATAAATATATACTTATACAACAAACCATACTCCCTTTTAAAGCACAAAACAATAAATGCAAATTCAATAAAATCAACTCACCTAAAATTATAATTTTTGTCTACGTTATCAATATAGACTATTGCTTGATTTAAATGATTGACAGCATCTTGAATCTGGTGAAGCCTCCATGGGTTCTCACTTTGGATACATGTACGATATTGAACTGCTTGTTGACGTTGAATTCTAAAATTGATTTCCTGAAAAACAATAATTTCGTGAAGTGATATAAACTGCTTTATAAAACTGCTAAATATTGGATAGTTAGAAAAATAATTACAGCTTGAGTAATACTGTCACCACAAAGAGAAACAACACATTTCAATTGATCTAATCCACTAAAAACATATTTTTCATGTTTTTGAGAACCATCAGAAGCGAAGGACATCGGAAATCGTCTTAAGCACTCCTAAAAACAAATTAATGTTTATTATTTATAAGATGAAATGAATAATTCAAACTTTAAAGTATACAATTAAAAAAATTAGCATTACCGACAAAATATTGCTAAGCTGATTGAGTACTGCATGGACCTCTTTATGAAGTACCCATTCGAATTCGTTTTGCTTAAAAAGAATAGAAAAAACATATGAATTTTGTAAGAAATAAATACAAGTCAACTAACAGATTGTGTTAGAAACATTTCCAGATTGAACCTGAATCACTTGATTGCAACAAATCTAAAATATTATAACTCACAAGACTTAGTGCTTCTTCTCTTTCAGCATCAGCCATCATTACTTTTAAATAATTTCTAAACACATCAATAAAATACTAAAAACTACTGTGTTTGCTTATGCTTCTTTCGGTCTCAGAAATAATTACAGGTAAATTTTGGGACACATAAAACTGTTAAAAAGGTCTACAGTAAAGATTGATAACAATTACTATGATTTCAGCAGCCAAAGAATACAAAATAAGCATTATTCATTATTTTAATCTAAAAGGTCTGAACCAAGTCAATACTAGAGGTGTGAAATTTTATCATAAAAAAAACAATTTTCATCATAGAACAACTTGAAAACTTTGAAACAGCGATAGCGAATCGGTGAAACAAGACAATGTTGCTATTAGGCTACCCCCACGGTACTCTCTTGTCAGAGGAAAGTATTGATAATGATCATAGCAATATACATAGAACATTGGTTCATATGAATTTATAGCAACAGGCGATGAAATAAATTTAAAATGCTAAGGAAATCATTGGTACTAGAAACAATAACATTAGTAAATTACTAATCAAAACTGAAGTAAACATATCTCCATAATCCAACTATTGGGTGATTTGTAATTAAAAATAAGCGAATTTGTCAAAATCAAAACTTTTTTTATCATTACAAGTGTCAATAAATTGATTTAAAATACAAATGACTCAGGGAATCAATCAATTCAAGATCGAAATCATCACTGAATTAATATGAACGGACAAAATATCAAAGATATTTTAATAATAATGAATATAAACGAGAAAAGGAGAAAATAAAAACTAGGAATTGATCTGAATGATCAAAGAATAAAGCTGATCTTTACGTTTTTGTTTCTGTTTTGTGAGTTAGAAAGATAGACCCCAAATAGTCAGGCAAGGATGAATTTTATGATTGATCTTGTAGAGATAATACCGATAAAATTCTAAAATCCAATAGTTCAAAATTTTAATGGAGTAAATATTGATAAATTAGGTAGGAAGGCTGCAAGTGTTTCCTTCATATCGTGCTTTTCACAGGCGAATGCCAAAATAATGTTCAAACAAGCTTTCTGTTTATTATGAAATGAAAAAAGAAATAGCACATGATTCTTCGTCAGTCGGATTGATAGTTTTTAGATGGTTCGGAATTAAGTCAGTCTGGATTTTGAATTATGACTGGTAATCTGACTGTGTAGGAGTTCCTGATAAGCACCAAGGTTTATAATTTCGCAATTACATCAATACAGAAGTGTTAATTTGGTGCATGCACAGTTAGTTTGTTAGTTGGTGTTTGCACACCAAAATACAAAGTTTTCACTCGCCTCTTGGCTTCTACCCCACTCTTTTGATTTACAACAGTTATTCACCAGTTAACTGGTCTATGCTGTAGAAAAAAAGTAATTTCATATTATTAAAATATAAATACGGACAACTGTCATAGAAACATTAAGAACAAAGAGTAACGCGGCTATAAAGGCGAAGTTGCGCGTATGAGCTAGCGTAGGCCATAAAAAACATGTACAACGTCCAAAAACCACGTGGAAGGCATTCGTAACTCATTAAGATGTAACATTTCAATCAAGACCAGATAATTGAATATTATCTTGCATGTAAAATTCTATTACCAAATGATTGTATATATTATCAATAAAACTAATTCGAAGAGACCTCTTGGATGATCCCAAATAAATTCACTATTAAAAGGTCTCTCGACGTTCAATGTTTTCCTTGAGATGTTTATATAAGATCCCGTCAACACGAGGCTTATAGATTTCCTTAAAGTCCCTTCGAAGCTTCGTCAATATTCCTTTACTTGGTCAACAAGTATTTTTTTGGAGTTGTTACTTCAGCATTCGTCAGTCTATCCTGGTTTATATTTCATTCCTGTCTACCTTCTAGCTCTCGTAACACTGAGAATAAGAATAAGGATGCATTATTGAGGCCTAAGCAAGCGATCACTTTGACTATCCTCCTTGTTGTTTTTCATTTTGTATTCTCAAGAAACAACTGCATACTGAGGTAATCGTGCGAAGGTGTTGATAGAACACATTTTTATGGGGCTACAATACAAGACGCATATGCCCGTTAACGTTTCCGGTTTTTTTGTAGTTATGAAATAGTCTTATGATATGCCATACTTCATGGCAGCGTTCAATGTCAATAATACTAATCCTGTCATTTTTCGTAATTAAATTTGGTTCATTTTTTATATAGGTGCCTCTTGCTTGGATACAATCCTGGAAATACTAAGTATGTTGTTATTGAACATGGAATTAAAAAAAAAAAAAAAACAGTTTAGTTTTGACAGGACGGGGTGTGAAAAATAGGGCTAGTTCAACGTATGGTAAAAGTATATCTATTTAACTTGGAAGGCAACGTTTCTTTTCCTGACTGTTAGGCAGATAGTCTATTTTGATAATAGGTCCTAAATTATTGTAGATTAACAAAACTGTAGTAATAATAGTCATATCTACAAAAATGTTACCAAAAATTGCGAATAAAATATTCAAATCTTATCAATTTATTTGTTTTCGTGCATAGGTAGGCTGATTTTTACAGAAGTTAGTTATTCGAAAAAAATATATATTTAGTATATTACGTGAATAAATATATTTGGGGTCCAATTTGATCCCAGAGTGTCTATCATATAGCTGTGACCTGGGAGAGATATGTGAAACCTGCCAGTATCCTCCTCGAACCCCTTTGAGCTATTTTCGTATTTTTAGCTTCGTTAACTTCTATGTGAAATACCTCATGCAACAAACACCTCTTCTCGTTCTTTGTCTTCTTCCAATTTGAAAAGGCTTGGAGTTGTTTCTGGAGTGCAGTTACAAGTCTAAAGGTTACTCTCCTGGGTCGAAAAATAATAAACAAGTTTCCAGTAGTTTAGGTTTAAAAAGATGTATCAATTGAAACCTTTAATTGATTTTAAAGATAAATTATGTACCAATAGTCCTATGTATTCAATGAAGAGTATCCACAATAAAAACGTAACTGGTGACAGTAATGAAATTGTGTCTGATGACATAATGTTAAATAATGTCGAAAAAAAACAAGATGAACTATTAAAACAAATAAAGGAAATAAAAGACTTGTTAGCAATCCTAAAAGTTGAGCTGTCCAAGCCAAAAATAGCCAGTCCTGGAAAGGAATTGCTCAAAATGAACAAGAAAAACGTTGACTTTTTGAAGGTAGTTTATCTTTTTAATATACGTTTTTTTCTTTTCTTTTAAAGTATATCAAGTTGACAAATGATTGCATTTAGTATCATCTGTTATTAATTTTTATATTTTCTCACTCTTCATTTCTTCATATCCTAAAAAATTTACTATTGGATACTTCTTTTCACGGATGGAAAAATGTGTTAATTTATACTAAAAAAAAAAGAAAAAAAGGTTTTCCACATTCTGTTCGTTTCTTTGTTAATTTTGAGGTAACATTAATGTTTAAGTTAATGGTGGTGAATTGTTTAATGATAATAAAATTCTTAGATTAGAATACTGGTGGTTGCAAGAGGTGTAAAAGTGATTAAGAATTTTGAAATGTGAACCCAGATCACATGTGTAGTATTTGAAAATTCCATCTAAAAGGAAATTAATATATTACATTATTTTAGATAAATGCACGTGTCCTATAAATTAGTTTATATAGCTTAATATGTAAAATATTAAGGGTATCATGAACTAGTTTAATCTCACATATTGTTGTGAATATTAGCTAATTAAACTATTTTCAAACTATGTGAAGATTTTATTATTATTATTTACAAACAATATGTGTTTATTATATTATTATTTTTTTTTTTATAAACAATAATAGAAAATTATTCTCATAATATTTCATGTTTTTATTACATAAAATAACATGTGGGATTAAAGTGGTTCATGATTCTATTGACCTTTTTGATTAATATTATAAATTAAAAATGAATCCCATGTTTAAAAAAAATGAACAACCATAATGAAGTTGTTAATAATAACAATATTAGTTTGTATTTAAATCTTGTTACCCTCGTACTATGGTTTTTCTTTAAGTTAAGTTTTAGAATGTCCACATACCAGCACTACCTTTAGAATAATTAAAACACAATATAAATTTAAAATAAAGAAATTTGTGGAGGGAATGGGGTCAAGTAAGAGAAGACAAATAATAAGTAACACTTATATTTTATTTTTGAGTGCCCAAGCTCTCAATAAAAATAATTTATAGGATTCTTCTGATACCATGGCCAATTTATTTTACATTAAAATAATGAAAATGTTTCTAATGCTTTCTGTTACTTCTTTATTTTCAGAGTATATCACTTATAAATGGCAGCAAATTGTACTAAGGCATGTAGTTTTATAATTTTTAATTTAACATATTAAAAATAAGTGAAGAGCACTGTGTAGAAACTATTGGAGTCAAATTTAATACTTCTAGTTTTATTCATTAACCAACCTTTTTCTGCTCTACAGTTTTGCATATCAGTTTCTTTTTTAATATCAATGACTGTCCATTTTATCAAATGAATGAATAGTTTTGTAGACATCTTCCACTAAACTCTAGTAGATGGCATTGATAGCCCAAATTTGAAAAAAAAAATGTTTTTTTCCTCCCTATACTATTCAAGTTTTATCTACACCAAAATTTGTTCTCAATGGGTTACTAAAGCCTTGCTTAAATGGTCAGTATTATTCAACTATTATATGTACCAGATGTATTAATATTATTATTAAAATAGAACTCTCATTAAATGTAAAATTTCATAATATATTTACGAAATTTGATATCTACTGTCTAAGGAGGTTTAATGGAAGTTCATACAAAATAAAATATGAAAGTTGTTGTTTCTTTATTGACCTAGGCTGTTAAATTTTGTTTTATAGTATCTGTAATCCCTCAAATTAATATGAAGAATGATAAGTTGAAAATATTTTTTGAACTATATATTTGATTTGCTATGTAGAAAAACAGAATCTTTAGTTCCTCAATTTGCTGTTAAATATTCTTTGATTTAGATGTGAAATAATTTTTTTTTTGTTTTATTGAGGTATTAAAATTTGTTGAGTGAAATCATAAGCCTTTTTTATTCAAAAATTGTGAATGCCATTGAGAAATTAATAGCATATTGTTTTGTAAATTTAATATTTTGTGAATCGTACATAAAAAAAATCTTTTCAACATATACCTAATCGGTTTTTAGTTGATGCTGTTTTTTTTTTTTGTTTTTTTTCTTTGATTGTAAATTGAGGAATTATTGTTAAGAGTTATAGTTTTATATTCAGATTCATAATCTGTTGATCTATAATTTTTCTGATTTACAGAATGGTGTAAATTATGAAGTTGTATTGAACGCAAGTGTGAAAAATCCTCCAAATTCTCTTTTAGTCCTGAATAAGCTGTGGCCTGATCTGGTAACATTTGAATTTTCATGGCATGTTCACTCTTCAATAAAAGGATTGCCTAAAAATTTGCAAAAATTTGAAAATCTAATCGTTAATAACAAAAAGAGTACAAACAGTCAACTTAGGATAAGAGTGGTTTGGAAAGAAGGTAAGACATATAAATTAAACTAGAAATTTATAATTTACCTTACTTTACTGGTGGCTTACTTTATCTGCCTGTGATTGTTGGTTTAATATAAATTACTTATCTTTATTTTCGATCACTATTTTGGTTTTTATAATGAGAATGGATATTGTTAAATAAATTTATTTTGAAGAATAATAAGTTATAATAAATAAGAAATATTTTCTTTCTTCTAAGCCCAAAGGGTGCGTGGGGTTGATGTCATGATGAAAACGGGTTGGGGTAGCCTCTTTTTCTACATTCTGGTAATGCATTTGAAGTGGGGGGTGAGAACATTTGATCATTTGGAAAGGGATAGTCTGTATTTTATGTCAGTCTGTTGGTGATGGGGTTCACCAGGTTTTTTTTTTTGTACTCAGTCGAGTCTGAGTCAACCTTTGTGGCTGTCCTGTTGGTATCAGTGTTCTAAATAATGGGTTTGCACAGTGCTGAAGGCGGTCAACAAATTTTATATGTCTCCTGAAATAAATTCTGTCACAGTCAGTAGTTTGAATGTCGTATGTATGTGGACCGTCTTTGCTCTTTGAAGTGAAGTATATCTCACTATACGTCTCAGTATATTGCTCTGAAACTGTTGGAGCCTGTTGGCCGTTGAAGGTGCAATGTCTGTCTGCATAGGTGCTCCATAGAGCAGGATCTTCAGCACACTTTTCTAGATCATCAGTTTGAGGCAGAGAGAAAGATTAGGAGAAATTGGCAGGTGATTAAACCTGTAAGGCTTGGTCCTGACCTGCTTCATCTTCTTATTGCGGTGGCGAGCTAGTGTCAGGTGTCTGTCAAGGGTCACACCCAGATATTCTGTGCTGCCTGCTGGTTTATCCTCGTACCTTGCCACCTTATAGACTTTAGGGAGAGGATGCTTGTTCTTCTGGAAGGAGAAAATAATTCAGTCGGTCTTCTTGGGATTAACTGTATTATTCAGCCCTTCCAGTTTCTTGGTTATTTCCATGCAAGCCTTCTCCGCCTGCCGTAGAGCTGTCTCTGCATTCATTGAACTACTGTAGATGGCTGTATCAAGCCGCTACAGTAGCCTTGTCATACTTGGCTCAAACATTGAAAATTTATAAACTCAACACCTCATGATATTCCAAGATATTTTCATTTGTCAAGAATAGCATAGGAGTCTTAAATTTTTTCATAATATAATTAGAGACTTGAAAAATAAGTGATATTACTAAATAAAATATAAATTTAGTGATATACAACTACAATACTAAACTAAGTTGATGCAAATTCATTACACAGTTTTATCAAATGTTTTAAACGTGTTGGGATTTCAATCTAAAGCCATTTATCATTATATTTGTCTTCCACTCCTCTTGATATGGGTTCAAACCTGTTTGTGATTATCTATTGTCTTTCTACTTTGTTTAATCTCATCTTGTCATTGATTGAAAGAAATGTAGTCGTGAGAAACTGGTCCAATCACTTAACTAAACAAGATCACAGGTCTCACTGACTTAAAAGGTATGTTCTGTGGTCATGGAAATTTTTATATTAAAAAACTGACTTACTCTCTTCATTGAACGAAAACACACTGAGACTCTACAAGTCCGTCGACCTTAAAGGTAACATTCTTAGCTCTGCAGGACAAACAATGAATCAACAGGATCTCTCAGATCCATATGAAGGTTTAAATTTAATAAATGTTTAATTTATTTCTTAAAAATGTACATTCCTTTATTCATTATAAACATATATATACATAATATTTTCTTCTGACAATGATCCTTTCAAGATCTTCCTCAACCGCCAGATTTTTCCTCAATTAAGAGTACCTATTTAATGAGGCCGGGTGCTCCAGGACCCACAGGGTAGACTCATGGCTAGAGTAACAGAATAAATAATTATCTGCCACAGCCGTATTCGAACTTTGGTCCTTGGAGTTAGTAGCAGAGCATCTTTGCTAGTTGATAACAGCCTTCTCTTTGTAAAACATAACAATCTTACTAGTTTTTCCTCTTATATTTTTAAACATTAACAAAATCCTAACTATAATCGTACCATTTTTTAAAATAATTTCTAGAGAGAGAAACTTTTAAAAAATAAAAAAAAAATTAGAAATTCTACCGGATCCATACCTGTGAAACGGTTTTTTGTTTTTCTAATGTACAATATAGAAGAGATTTAATTTATTACATTCTACATACTGACCATAGATTAATTAGTTGCAGTGTTTATAAAATGCATTAAGTAAAATCTACAGTTGATATATCAATAAAATAAAACTGAAAATCAATAAATATTTATCAGAAATAACACTTTATTTTGCTCAAACATTTGTGAAATTTACAAAATATAATAAAATTGTTTATATTTTATTTATTATTGGGATTTCAGAGACCTAAAAAAATAAACAAACATTAACTTTATCGAAAGTTATTTTTAATAACTAATCAAAATAAATAAATAAAAAATTAGATAATTATTGTACAGGCTAAGTTTTTAATAAATTATTGAAAAAATGGAATGATTATTACATTTGATTTTTACTTAATACATAGACCTTAATTCCAGAAATGAACAATAATTGTAATATGAAGGAGATGGCCGGGTGCGGTAAAAAAAGGACAAAAAAATAGTTTCAACTGTTTATGTTTTTTTTTTTCATACTAACGTTTTATATAATTAATTATACTAAAAAAAAACCTAAATAAGCCGTGCCAAGTGGGGCAAATAATTTGTTTAAAACTACTTTTTTTCTTTTTTTACTGCATTCCCGACCATCTTCATATTCAGTTACAATCAATCATTTTTAGGTATGATTATTGTGATAAATTTCTTAGGTGCTAAAATATTACAAAAGAGCAGGATGGACAGGAATATTAAAAAAATATTTTTTACAAATATTATGTACTAAATTATCATCTCAACTGTTGATAACTTGAATTTTAAAACGATGATAAATCATGAGTTATAGAAAACCTGCTATATAAGAGGATTTATTAGAGATATTGGTCTTGAATAAAGATAATTTGAGATAAATCAATAGATATGCGACATAAAACACGAATTTATTTTTATATAGCAATTAAATTTTCTATAAAATAAATACCTGCAAGATTTTTTCAATCAACAAAAATAAACAAATAAAATTTTCAATTCTGTATTATTCTAATTTTTAGGCATTGAAGCTACTACCATAAGAACATGTTGCCAAATTAGTGTTTCTTTCTTTATTTAGTAGGTGGATAAATTTTTTTTTTCTTCTTTACTGTTCTAAATTTTCTTACTGCCCCGTGCTTTACAGAAAATATCACATAGAAACTTTTAAAAACAAGTGAACAAAGAATCGTTGAGCATCAAATAAAAACTTCTTGGAAGCGGTCGACCATAAAATAAACTGTTAATTATTCTGTTTTTTTCTGAAAGATGGAGATGTAAGTTTATTTTTTGAGTTATGAGTGAGTTCATGTTTGGTTCCTACACCTTCTATTAATTAAGTTAAATTACTTTCATTTATGTTTATGCTTTGAAGTCCTATTATGTATTAAATTTAGTTAATTATATAATTTATGTACGTGATCCATTTTGTTTTGCACAGAGTTACTTTTTATATAAGATTGTTTCAGTTTTGCTGCATCTTTTTATTAGTTGTTAATTGCATTCTATTTATACTCTTTTATTGTATTAGAACCTGTTGTTATCCTAAAAAAAATCTTGAAATAACAAAATTTCTCCCAAAATTATTTTCATTTATCCCTCTTTCATTATTTATTTTTTAAATTTAACAAAGTTATCTCAACTAAATACAGAAAAATTCGAGATATTGATGGTGTTGGCTATCTATAAAATGGTAATTTCAAGGATGATCACATATTTATTTCAAAGAAAAAATGTTCACTAACGAACATTTAATATTTATTAATAGGAAGGGCTTGTATTATTGTTTTAACTACAGTCAAACATTACAATTACAAATAATATGAATAGATAGTAATATAAACAAAAATGTATCTCTCCCTTGAGAAATAAGAGGTATTCATGTTACTTGTAGTAAGTATGTTAAAGTTTAGAAATTCATTTGATATTTGTGAACTAAACATGACTCAACATTAGAACTGTTGAGGGTCTGCTAAATTATTATAAACAACATTAAACTAATGGCGATTATTTTGAGTATTTCATCTCGAATATTTATTAATTTCTTTTTATTGTTTCATAGAATTGTAAGATTATTTATTATCTAAAATTTATGTTTTTTTTTAAGTGAAATAAAATCAATCAAGCACAAGGAATCAAGGAAACAATATTTGTTTAAAAGGACATTGACAGACTTTAGCATGTTAGCACAAAGGGATGTTGTAATCAAAGTTCATACAAACTGTGTTTAGCAAACCATATACATTTAACAACTAGTACAAGTTGTTTGAATTCCTCTCATAATTAAACTCCTCTCTTATTGCACAATTGAAAACAAAATTGAAGGCTAGCCAGCGAAAACCCCACTAGTCATAAAATAACTTGAAAATTAATTTTTTTTTATCTTATATTAATTCCATAAGCACATAATTGTTTCTCCGAAATATCCTGAAGGCATTAGAAATGTTATCAGAGCTAAATATACTAAATTATATCCTCTGGCTGCGAAGAGGCAAAATGCATTGGGGTTTTAGTGAACTTGAATAATGTTAGAGTTATGTGGCATGTAGAACTTATAGACAGGTTAAAGTAATAACGTACAGCTTGTATTAGTTTAGTTCAAGCACAACTATTACAGCTACAGTAAGGAAAAGGTGAAGAGCAGCACACAATAACATTTTGCCCAAAGCAAACCAAATTATCCTTACTCAAGTGTACAATACTGTTTATGAAACGTAGAAGCATTGTTATCAACTCATTGGGACCTTCTGTCAAAGGAAGCTGAATGAAGATACTACTGACAAGCGGGGTTCTTGCTAGAAAGATTCCAGGCTTGTGGTGTTTTTGCTGAATAGCCATATTTTAGATGCTTATAGTATGACCCGTAGAATTTTTGATAGAATCGGTTTTGTAATCATGTGTGTAATGCCGCACATTATATAATGGTGCTTTTAACTTATGTTTTGATTCTTTTGACAAATTGGATTTTAGCTAAAAACCACTAAATTGTTTTAAAAACAATATTCATATTAATCAATGTGATTCTGTTGTATGAATTTATTTATTAGTATTCAATAATGAGAACTTTTGAATTCAATAAAACATTGATGGATGCTGGCGAAGAATCAGGTCTTGAAATCAACTAGTATAAAAAAAAAAACAGTGTGGTTAGTGGTAGATATAACAATGATTTTGGGAAATAGAAATATTTAGAAAAATATTATTAAACACATTTTAAAGTTAAAATACCTGGGTTTTAAAATATCTTTAAAAAAATTAAGCATTGAACCAATTAGTAACCTCTAAGAGATAGACTGATTTGCTTATAGGAGGATTGAGTTTGGCCTCAATTCTTAGATTGAGATAAGTCAGAAATATTGCTTATGGTATCGCCATTAAATCTTATTTAATATTCTACCTATTGTTATTTATAGCTTAAATTCAATTATTTTTTCAGTTTGGTGTGACTGTGAGTTGGTAGTTTCACCTTTAAACTGCGTACCACTTCTGGGGGAGGTCAATTTTTTAAGATTTCTTAACAGCAGTTTATCGCAAGAAGAAATGGATTCTTCCAGCCTTGCCTTATTCGAAACCAAGTTGGACATCTGCCATTGTCTTCAATATTGTGATAACATTCAGCAACAACAGGAATACTACTCTATTTTAGTCGATAAACTGGAAAAAAATAAATGGTTAGCTGGAAATCAATTAACGATTGTTGATGTTGCTTGTTGGTCTGCCCTCAATAATATGAAAAATCCTAATCTGAATCCTTCTTTGAGTAAATGGTTTAATGATTGTAATGCTTATCTAACAAGCGGTAATTGATAAATAAATAATATTTAAAGAATACAATTTTATAGTGTATATTTTTTGTTTACCAATTTTTATGTTTATTCCCCTAAAAGAGGAATGTCTTTCTTTGTTTATGTCAGCACTTGCAATTAAAGGCCTATTTCCTCACATGGTAGTTCACACAATGTCGCTACAGTGCTGCTTTGAAAGTGCTTGGTTTCACACAAATACTGAAAAGTTCAACAGTATTAACATGACAGCAAATGTCATAGATTACATGATCATTGTAGCTATGATGTTGATGCCAACTGTTGTGTTTATTGTCACCATGGAAATGGGCCTTGAAAGCAAGATACTGGCTGTGTTAGAGACATGTTTAACATGATATAAATGACAACTACATTTTATTAGAGAATATGTCATAGTTATTCTTGAAAACTACAACATCCATTAAACTCAATGTTTTATTCGACTCTTGACGAATTCTTCATCAGAATCGGAAAAATAAATTACTCAGTAATATAGTATTTATCATTGGTTTAGAATTCCACCAATGTAAATAGTCTTACCATAGCCATTGCTAGTCACAAGCCTAGATAAAGGGGGAGGGTTGGTTCATGGGCTGATACCCTAAGCCTCCGATGTCGGACTGACTCATGGTAATGATATGAACCCAGGAATACAATACACTTTGTACACGTAATGTACAACCTTATGTAGAGCAGGAGCTATTTATGAGCTTACTGACATGAGCATACACAGAAGGGCTACCTAGATATCTTGGCTATAGAAGAGATGAGATGGACTGGAAAAAGTCATAAAAGAAAAATATTTCATAACGTTATAGTGGAAGTGAGAATAGGCAAGAATTTGAAGTATCATTTACGGTTTCGAATAGAATAATCTAGGTGATTTTAAATTTCCAAACAGTTAACCAAAGCACTTTGCGCACTAGGTACCATTTCAGAAACATTGGTTCTTTGGCTCCCAGAGGAGAGGAGAAAGATATGTTCTAGAAACAACTTGCCGATGCCAATAGCACTTAATTCTGTTATGATATGAAAATCATCCTGGGAGACTTTAATGTGCAGGTTGGGTAGCAAAAGGAGAAAAGACCTATCATTGGAGCTCTAGCTTAGATGTAATGGACGTAGGATGCTAAGTATAGCAATAGTAAAATCCATGGTACCTCAGCAAATGAAATGTTCCCTGTCCACCATAAGTATAGCAATAGTAAAATCAATGGCACCTCAGCAGATGTGCCCTATCCACCATAAACTTCAGCACTGTAAATGATGTAAGATCTTATGGTGGGTATGAACCAAATCATTCCATAGTAATGATGACACTTGACTAGATAATGAAATGATAAGATTGCATGGGAAGAGGTAAGAATTATTCATATTGGCACTTGGTTTTCTTGTTTGTGTTCACTGTTCTAAATATGTAATTCTTAATATAGACCTGAGTCCACTGTTACCATTTCACTTGTGCTTTCATGCACACAATCGATAGAGCTTGGCGATTTTTATCGATTGAAAACTAAACGAACTTTGTCAAAAGTTATATTAAGTGGAAGTTAAAAAGTAATTAAACATGTACCGGGTGTACGATTGCACGACTTGAGTTTTCGACGCGTTCAGGTAATACAAGGTGTTCAGTTATTTTAATTTTTAACCTGAACTCTATTTAAATTCACCGTAAGCACTTCACTTTTCCTATTGTACACGTGATCGATAGGGCTGGACAAGTGTCGATAAAAATTTTGTAAGGACACACAGATGCGCGCACGGTCTAGTGTCAGCTCCGTCCAATACCAAACCATTGTGTATATTATCAATAAAACTAATTCAGAGAGACGTCAGTGTTTACTGGTGGCTGTATAAGATCACATCTTACCAGAATGATAACGGGTCTCCTTTTGCTCTACCAGAACATCTTCCCTTGTTCAATAAGTTTTTTTTTTATTTGCAACTGTAAATGTGCATTTACAATCAGTAAATGAGATGTTCTATCCATGGCATGAGGGAGCTAGCACCCAGTGGTGCATCCTCCTGACATTAAGTAAATTATTTTATTACATCAGGAGGTCCCGCATCCAACTCCTCTTCAGCCTACGCCGCGTTATGTAAGGAATGTCATGTGTTGCCATCTGTCGTATAAATTTATTGAAATGTCCATGTAGCGTGCTGTGAAACCGATTGTAAGTCGTATGAATGTGGTGCGTTACAGTCGGAATGCGTAGTTCGGTGTGAATAGTCTCGTTTGAAACGTAAAGTGGTGAGTTCGTTACTAGTCTTAAAAAAATTGATTGAAAAGTTTGTATTTTCTTAATTCGTGTCTTTTTGGCAGGCGTAAGTCCATGTGGGTTTAGTAAGTAATTGTATATGTTAAGTTTCTGCCTGAGGGATAATTAAGAACGTCTGTGTAGTATAGAGTATTATTTTTTTTTTAGAGTTGTTACTTCAATAGTTTTCACCTTCCTTTCCTTACACCAACAAGTTTCAAATTGGGCTAGTAGCGGCTAGATTAACATTAATCTCAACTACGCCTTCCTTCCAGCATTGTGAAAACACTCTTTCGGTTACTTCCTCATCTTTCCTTCTTCTCTGTCCTGGTTTTGAACTACATCTCATTCTTACTTAGCTTCTTATATCACTGAGAATAAGAACGAACACGCTATCTCGAGGACAGTTGAGAGATATTAATCTACTTCAATACAAACTAAACAAACGCATTAAGTTCATTCATCAAGAATTATACCATACAGAAGTTATAAAAATAGGCTAAACGAGCTTAGAGAGACGCCCGCGACGCTGCGCGGTATGTAATGCTCCACAGTTCAAACTTAGCGTTACATATTTTTCGATCTTTTGAATATGAAGTAGTGTAAATGAATTTTGGATGTAGACAATATATTCGAAGCTACATCCCCCGATTTTATTATCATTGCGTTTCCGGATTATTCGGAGGATAGCATATTGATATATCGCGCGCTCGCCGACGTATTCGACAGTCCGTTCATTTGAATATCAATTTTTCATACGATACGATAGAAATTTTATTCGAACCTATGAGCTTTTTTTAGTCGTTGGTCAGTTGAAGGCTGAATTCGACACTTTTCTAATATAGATATCAGTGGTCTCGATACTTTCGGAGTATTGAAATTTTTCATCTACCATCGGGTATTCATCAATTAAAGCATCGTATTGAAAGGAATATCGATACTTTGTTAGTATCGCAACTCGTGAACGGTCAAGCGGAATGACAGCCATTCAAAAGCCGGACTGACGTGGCCACCGAGCTAGAACAGACTAGGGATGCCTTAGCCAGGGGAGTACGCTTTCATTCGCCCAACCTCTATGGTATCTTAGATTCCTTAATTTTAGAGTATCTTTACGTCGTTTTCCAACTATGAATGTAAAAATAAATTAACTGGAGACTAAAATATATATTTAATAGTCTTTACTTATTTCTTTTACATTTATTGTAAATTATCTATATTAGCTTCATATTCTATCGGTATATGTCAATTTTTTTTAATTAGTTACATATTCCATCATTTAATTTATATTTGTGTTCCCTATGTTATATAATAATTATTGATATATTTTAATATCTTTTTCTTGTATTTCACTTATATGTAACTATCATCTCCCCATCCCTCTATGCCTGTCAACATGTTTTTTTTCGTCACTTGTTCTTTGGAACACGACATATGGGTGGTTCTGATTGGTTCTTTATTTCTTTATTATTATTATACATTCTTTCTTGACCTTTATTTATTATCATCTTACTTCCTTAGTTTTCCGTCGCTTAGTGGGTATAATTTTTGTTTTCATTTATCTTCCATCTTCTTTTCTATTTTAACGTGTTATTATGTCTCTCTGTTTTATTTCTTCTTGTTCATTTTTATATAATTATTTCTTTCTTTTTTTTCTATTTTATATAATTATTTCTTTTTGTTCATTGTTATATAATTATATCACTAATGCTTACTTTTTTTTAACCCCTACTTAGTTTTTTTTTTTAGCTTTTGGTGGCTCCACCGACCGTCTCCTTCATATTTTGAAAAATACGGTCAATCATTTTTATATATAAACTATGTTAGATATTGGTCATTATCATTATCTTAAGAATATAAGCAAATTAATTTAATGTTAAAATGAAAATAATAGTTATATACTTACATTTTTAGTAGCCTTCATTTTATATTAGAAAGTCAGTAAGCCTACCAGAATTTTTTCACAATTCTGCATTTTGTTTCTTAGAGTTTTGGCAGAGTTGCTTGCGTTACAGAACTATTAGAACAAAATAACTAATAGAACAAAAATCAGTTTTTCCAAAGGTTATACTCCTATATATAACAAATTCTGGGAAATTAAACTACATTTCCTAACCTGACTACTAGAAAAAAAAAATGTTAATATACTTTTTAATTAAATTAAAAATACGTAATAAATTATCAATTTTATCAAAAATAAAAATTGACTCGCTATGTAAACATAACTTTTTTTTTTTTTATAAAATCAAAAACTTTATTTATTGATAGATATTACAATCTGCCACAACGTTGTGGGCAATAGGTAATTGTGATGAATGATCACATTCATACTAAAATAAAATAACATAAGAATAACAATAAATAAATAAATTTAGAAAAGAGTACATAAAAATAAATAAAATCTCTCTCAAAATATATATAAACAGAAGGATAAAGAAAATGAACATAATCAAACTATGTACATGAAAAATAAATAAATAACATAAAATAATTAAATAAAATATTCTCTAGTCACATTTACACTCTTATACACAATATATTCACAATCGACTTGAATATCCCTGAGCCCACTCTATCCCCACGTGTGAGAGATAGAGCAAAGCTCTTTGCGATCCCAGCGCATCCCTCTCACCGCATCACTGGTAATGAACCAATGGAGGCTAAGCAAGTTCTCTAAAGCCGCAAACACTCAACTTGAAAGGAGAATTTTACCATTGCCAGAACTCCAATTGTTCATTTTTATTTTACAATAAGTCTCTTGGCCACTGTCGTTTCAACCTTCGAGGTGGATTGTAGCGATGGGTGGAACTAGATAAGGATTGAACCAAAGGGTTAGGATGATTAGAAAGGATCAAATATAGAATTTTGAGAATTTGGTTGGTACGAGGTATTATCTCTTCTGTTGAGTTCTTGTCTTTTAAATCTAGTATGTTGGTTCCGGGTATCTTTTGTCTGAGATGAATCCAGGAGATCGCACTGTGTCGGATCTGGGTAAAGAAATGTTATTAAAATGGGTGGGGAGAAGCTGCGGCAAAGGGTAAAAGTCAAAGTCACATGAGTACATTTTGATTATTAACTTTTATACGCCATTGGTTGCACCGCTGCTCCATCCGGATGAGGTGGCGGAATCCAAATTGATGTGCGGGAAAACTCTGTGATTCAACGATGGATAGGATACGTTTTCGGACCATTTTTTAAAAAAATGTGATAGGATCGGAAGTAAGCTAATAGGTCTATAGGAAGCAGGATTACTAGAAGGTTTTCCTGGTTTGGAAAGAGAATTATAATGGAGTGTTTCCACAGGACAGGAAAGTTTGTTGTTCTAAGGATACAATTATAAAGATATGTAAGGAATAATAAAGCTTTGGAAGGAAGTTGACGAAGGATTTGAGGAGTTACTAGATCATACCCTAGAGATTTACGAGGGGTGTTATGGCCACCTCAAATTGACTAGGTCTTTTTGTTGGAAAGCTTTAAAAGAACAAAACAACCAGCTGGTTCGGATATAAACATTTATTTGATTAATTTAAACACTTGAAAAACTTAAACTAAAATAAAAAAAAAAGATAAATACAATTAAAATAAATAGGCCTTTTAGATAAAAATAAAATTAGATAAATAAATTAAAAAAATAAAACATACAAATTTACAACAAAAAAAAATATATATAAAATGAATACAAGTCGACTGGTCCGATAGGTCAGAGGAAAATATTTTGCTTGTGTAGGTGTGCAGTTCGAAGCTCTGTAGCTAAATACACCGCTGCGATTTTAAACTGGTCCAAAGTTGGTGTAGTGGCTCATAAACCGACGAAATGTCCCAAAAGCCAAGATGGTCACACTGGCACTTATTGAGGGCAGACAGGGTCTAGTTATTTTAATCAATTATGCGAGCCGAATAATTAACAATTCATATTGCACTTAGAGGCCAGAACGCAGAAAAGGTCTGGTTACGGACTTTAATATCGACTGAAACACTCAAAAATGTTCAATAAATAACATCAAGCTAACATATGACCACTAATTAGCCGAAACTGATTTAGAACGAAGATGGTCGACCCGTTGCTAGGCAACGTCCATGCGACGGTTACCAATCCTTAGCAACTGTCTCTATTAATTAATTATAACACACGAATATAAATAAATATTTTTCTTCTCAAATAACTAAATTCCAATTAAAGTAATATAAAAAAAAGTAAATCTAACTAAATTAAACACTAATACAACTCAAATACTATTTACTAGGTAATAATAAAATATGACGTTAACAGGGGGTTAGCATCTTAAGTTGATATTTTACCTCAGAAAGGGCGACTGCTCTAGGAAGTAAGGAGAGTGGGGTTGGTGACAGTAGGTATTCTTCAATTGTTCCGATTTGGTTAGGATGAAGTCCAGAGTGAGGAGTGAATGTGTGAGAAAGGTGAATGGCTAGCTCTTCGACTTTATCTTTGTCGGATGCAGCCTATGTGCTATCATTTTGTCGTAGGGGGTGGGAATTGTGTTGGGATTTTAGGATTTTTTTTTATCACGTTCCAATAGGAATTTTCCTGAGTAGAAAGGGTAGAGAGGCAGGAGTTGAAGGACTGGAATCGATGGTTGGCCAATTCTCTAGTTTGTTGTAATAATTATATAAGCGACGATCAGTAGGGTGTCTAGGGCGTCGCCATAATGTTCTGTATCGACGCTTAATCTGGATGAGGTCCTTGAGATGTTGTAGTAGAGGATTTGTCTTGAGTTTTTTGGGACATTATATAGTAGGGAGACAGACCAGACAGCTTGTTGGATAAGAGTTATAAAGAAATGAATTGCGTCGTCTAGGTTTTCAGGGTAACTTTGAGATCGATTCGCTCTGTTAGGATTTGGCGAATGAAATTCCAGTTTTATAGACACCTTATGAATGAGGGAGGGGTTCCAATACAGGAATTGGGGATATGGAGCTACCTAGTGTAACAGGTGGAGTATTTCTTTTAGATTTTTTAGCTTTTTGCTAAACTGGAGAGTTGATGGGTGAATTTCCTAGGCTAGATCTTTTAGTGGTATTTTTCATAGACATCACCATATGAAAATTAAATATAACTAACCTGAAGACAAATTAAAAATTAAATTATTCATAGAGCTCTAAAAAGTACTATTGTATTTTTAAAAACATTGGTTTTCTATTCCATAAAAAAAATTCCAGTAATAAAAAAAGTCCAGTTTATAAAAGTTCGCACCTTACGAGTAAAACATAGATGTCGCCCCGTATTCACAGGACCTTAACGAATAAAATCTCTAAAGATAAATTTAAAACTGATGAAACGGTACCCTTTGACAGCTTAAGAAAATAAAAATAAAAATTGAAATTACTTCCTTCTCCTTTTTTTGGTTTTCAATAGGTCCTTTTTTCCAGCAATGCGGAGAAGCCTCTTGAAATTCTTATAAAACCTCTGTATTTTCCTTGCTGAGACGGAGCATTTCAATTCGTACAATTTCGCTTCAAAGAGCCTTTTTTCATACTCTGCTTTCTCTTGCATAAGTATATCATAAACTGTTTCTTGCTCTTTGAATTGCATCTGAAAATTCATAAATTGTTAGAAAATTAAAATATGCTAGTAAGCTTTCATGGTAGTTAGACATTTATAATTTAATAACAGATTCCAACTGGAACTATGGAAGTAGTACTGCCCATTCTTCCGACCAAAAAATGTAAGTAGTGTCAGTGGACTAACAGACGAATTAAGTGCCACGTTTACGTGTCATATGTATACACCTTGAGACTGAACTATTGTAACATATCAACCTTACCAACTGTAATGAAGATGGATGGGAAAACATAGTTCTTATATATGTTTTTCTATACATTAATACATCCCAGACCGAAAAGAAAATTCATCATGGACCCCAAAAACAAATTTTTCTAGGAACTTAAAATTGTTTCAGCCCCGAACCCCAAAAATAATACACCCCGAGTCCGTTAAACGAAGTCGTCCAATGCTCCAAAATTATACCAATCACAGGCCTCAAAAATAACTCAAATCAAAGTTCAAATAATCGGCCCCTGGCCTTAGAAATAAATCCGACCGTAACTCCAAAAAGAAATCCCCCCAAGATCCAAAAATCATATTCATAAATCTATCTTTGGCCCCAATCTAAATATGTTATGGGCCCCAAAGGTGCATGTTCTGAAATTCAAAATCTCTTGAAAAATAATACTTCGTTAGTAATAGAAAAAGTGTTTAAGGATTAACTAAAAAAAATAGTGACAAACTTCACCACCATACCTACATATAACCATTTTAGCCAAAATCCCCGATCTTCATCAATACTCCGCTTAGGTGAAAAATATCCGAAAATCGGTTAAAAATACCCGCATCGGGAGCACTGTAAGGAAGGTTCCTGGTATGACTCACTATTTTAATGTATATTGCTCTAAATCTCAGTTTAACCGGCTGTCGTTAAAATTTACCGCCAGTGTTAAAGGTTAACGTTTCTAGTACAAAGGATAATTCTTGGTTTTACCTAAGATTTCAGAAATCGAAGTTAAAACTCTGATGGTGAAAGCAACCCTTATCATTAACGTTCTAAATATATATTAAAATTAAAAGAATATAATAGAGATTGAATTACATTCAAAGCGTTAAATTGCTCCTTTTCCGTATAAACAACTTCCTCTTGCATGTCTAGTTCATTTTGCTTGTTTTGCATATCCTTGTCGTATTGTTCCAAAAATGAAATTAGATGTTGCTCTGTTTTATACCTATAGAAGAAAAAAAAACTTAATTTTCTCACCATTACACAATTTATCTACCAAAAGACAAAATTCATACTTTTCCCCATCATAGAAAAAAAAAAAAAGAATTATCTGAGAACCTTTTGTAATGCTCATTTTATTGGAGAAGCATGTAAACATTTTTAAAAATATTGATGTCAAACTTTCTTTTATTGCAATTTTTCATATATTAGCTAGATTTTCTTTTTTTAGAAAGTTGATTATATTATTTTTTTTTAATGCTGTGGTGATGAAAACTTCCAACTATAATATATTACTATTCTATATTTTGTACTTGTAAAACGTTTCGGGATATTACCACATACTCATGAACTATTCTATCCTAAAATTGTAACCAATAATTTAATCTTATCAACAATTTTTATTTATATGTTATATCTATACAATTAAAGTTAATTGTATTTATTGTATTAAAATAAAAATGTATTAAATTAATTGTAATTAATGTTTATCTCATATTTGTCAATTTTATTAATTTCCATTATTAAATTTTGTCATTTATACAAACATGGACTAAAATTTTTTTATAACTACATTATTTAAATTAATGTCCTTCACTACTGATACATTCATAGCCTAAGCCAGTGCTCTATATTAGACATTACCTCTTTGGACATATCAATATGCATAATATGTTGTTTCTTTACCTCCTTATTGATATGTCTAATTTTAATCCATTATGCAATTTAAGTTAAAAATTATGTGTTTTACAATTGGGTAATTTTATTTCTGAACATTTTCCGTGATTTTTAATATTTCTATGCCAAGCCTATTTAGTACACCCCCATAATATGTCTTTAAATATTTTGTATCTGTTTTATAGTTTACTGAGTGTTTAATATTTTTAGTTATATGAATTGTTTCTAGAAACCTTATGCTTTTGGTGTTTTTTGTCATATCTATTGTGTGGTTTTGGAAGTTAAATTTATGGTTTAACGTCATGCTATGGTTAAGATAGTGCTCTGCAGTTTATATTTTTGACGTTTTTACAGTTTGTGATGTGATTGTTTGATCCTAGTTTCCAGTTTTTTTGAATGTCTTTCCCATATATATATTTTTAACAATTTTCACAATATTGGAGATTATATAGATAAAAATAGTTGATAAGATTAAATTATACATTATAATAGTACATGAGTAAGGGGTAATGTCCCGAAACGTTGTACAAGTACAAAATAGAGAATAGTGTATATTCTAATTCCAAAAAATATCACGTATTAGGTATTTGTGTCTCCTTGAAACTAAATTTATTAGATAAATGTATTGTGCCATTATTATCATAAAAATGGGTATAAAAATTTGTAATGACAAAATTGATAAAGATCATTTAAATAAATAAAACAAGAAATTCCAAATAGTTATAGAACAATAGTTCAATTTCGGGATATGATTGTTATTCCAAAGAATGTTTATTTTCACTTACCTACATATGAATATATAGCAAGGGAAAGTATTGTAATCATGCAGAAAGACAAGTGTTGAAGTTGCCAATGTCCTAATAACCTAGTCTCACAAAATGGTCTGTGTCAGCTCAAAAACGAAAAGTCATAAGAAATTGAAATTACATATTTGAGAGGTGAGAATGTATAATTAAATTATATTTGATGACTTATCCTCATTGAAATACTTTGGCCAATTTTTAAAAAACTTCCTGTAAAGAACCTTTAGTATTGTTGGTAATTGTTTACCTCAGCTCTCCCAAAATGGCGGAAGTCCATTTTTTCGAGACGAGAGTGTACTGGCGTATTTTTTATTTGAATACAAGAAATAGTTCTTATTGTTAGCAATAATAATGTACCAATGGATATATGCAAAATATATAAAAAGAATTTTATGAATGAATACCGGAAAAAAAAAGAAATATAAACATATCAGATTCGTATGGAAAAAACCGAGAATAGTCCAACATTGCCAATTAGATCAGAGCTTCGTTACTTTTTGTTTAACTGTTGTATTCTTGGCAGGAACCAAACTTATATTTTTTATTCACAATTTGAAAACGATTAAAATAGCAATTTTTATAGTATTGGAAAAACATTTTTTTTTTCTCATGATTTTTGCCTTCTCAGTCTTCAGTTCAGTCGGTGCTCAGTTTTTGTTGAAATCACAAAACTTGCGATAACCTCATACCGATCGACCAAGAGTATACTTTGAGTAAGTACATCTTGGGTCGACAATTGTATACCTCGCAGGGCTAAACAGCTTTCTGCCTAGGTATGATTTTTTACAAAACCACAACAGAACTATTTTTTTTAAAACTTTACTATTACTTTAGATAAAATATAGGAATAGAGGTAATTTTGTCTATTTTCCACATCTCTAAACTTTGCACTACCGTTGGCTGAAGGAAGGTTTTCTATGTAAAAGAATCTTCATAAGTCATTTCAACAACAAGGCTATAAGGGTGTTCTGTTTTTCATTTATTTTTTTTTAGGCAAGAATCAAGGAAAAAAAATTGTGAGGTGTATTAATAAGCTACTTTTTCGTTTTACTTTTATTTCAACAAACCAGTGAATGGTATATACTTCATTCTGGGTGTGACCCTTGTTGAGAAATATATGCGTTATGGAATTGATGTGAAATCCGCTTTATAATATTGAAAGATTAAGTATAATTTTAAACAAAATAACAAAAATTGTAGAAACTTGGTAAAAACAAAACAATAAAAAATTGAAATTACCGTTTGGTCCTCAATTCTTTCTCCTCATCGACGTACTTTTTTCTCAGCATTTCTAAATCGACCATTTGCTTTTGAACTTTATCTTCTAATGATTCTTTGTTGTATTCACTACTTTTCCAGTTAAATATCATTTGTTCGTTTGCGTCAGATCTACAAGAAAAACTTAAGATTAATAATAATTAGGTACTGCATATAACAAATTGGGATCAACAGGAACACATAGGGGACCAATTATCCATGATTCATATATATATAAAACTTGAAGGTGCTGCTGCACATATGGAAAAATATGGCAAAGTCGAGCATGTCCAAGCGTGTGGATGGGTTATTTGGATTGGTTAGTCTCTCTCTCTCTCTCTCTCTCTCTCTCTCTCTCTCTCTCTCTCTCTCTCTCTCTCTCTCTC
>NW_027106553.1:317564-318730 GCF_000696795.3 Halyomorpha halys
CTCTCTCTCTCTCTCTCTCTCTCTCTCTCTCTCTCTCTCTCTCTCTCTCTCCCCCCTTCCCCTCACCCCCTCTCAACTTATCACCACATAAGCATGCGCCGCCACCACTAATTTCTTCTGTTTTTCCCATTACACTGTGATTGACTAGATTTAACAGGAAAAGCAGCGTCATAGAACTTCCGCTAAAGCGTTGACTATCTCAAAACTCAGATTTTAATTTACATCATTCTGGCATTCAAGGACCAATAATTAGCAACTTGAATAACATTGAACGTTTAAGGTGTACTTTGAGCTAATAAAAGCCTGAGAGTGCGGACAGATACTAAGGCTTAATAATTTATACTACCCTATCCTTCAACTAAGTATAAAACCTCTTTTTCTCTCTCAAAAATTCAAAATATCGAAGATGAATATTTCGAAACATTGTTGTTCATACACCACCAGCAAACGCCATATATTAATATTTATACTATTTCTTGTATACACCTTAATTGTAACATATAACAACTATATAAGATATTGTAATATATATAAATGAATTAATGAAAATCACAATAGAATATTCTGATCTACTGTAAGCTAAAGTCTGACTTGTACTACCTCTCGATGGCGTTTAATAGCCCAGCGACTAGACTAGGCCAAAATTAGAAGACTTCAATGGGAATTCCCGCGTAACACGGGATCGTCCTTCTTAGGAGGCCGAGGATAAACATATGCTTAGTGGAACAGTACTATATTTTTAGAAATATATATTGTCTTTTGTTTCTCTGACACTGATATCTTCTCTTTCCCCTACCATTTATCCTTTCGTAGGACCTGGTGGCTGGTTACCCTCCGGGCTTATATATATACCCTTTGTATCAACAGGAATAGCACCCGGTAAAAAGAAGTTACCTTCCTTCAAGACCCGGTGGCTTGCATTCCTTCTCGTACCTACAGGAATAGTACACTGCAGGCCGAGATTACCATCTTAGAGAACTTACAGCTGGTACCCGTAAGTCTCATACTAACTATTCACCTCCTAATTAACTACCTTACTTAAGTGAGTTCGCATTGCCGAGGCCTTCTGGTCAAGAGTACATAACATTATCAATTGGAGTCATATCATCATACACAACAAGAGTACATAACATTATCAATTGGAGTCATATCATCATACACAACAA
>NW_027106553.1:318800-321893 GCF_000696795.3 Halyomorpha halys
AACAAGAGTACATAACATTATCAATTGGAGTCATATCATCATACACAACAAGAGTACATAACATTATCAATTGGAGTCATATCATCATACACAACCACCTCGACTTTGTTGTATCGAACTACTATTTTGATACCTTCGAAAACTATTGATATGACATATCGACATTTACCCTGATTTTTGGATGAATTGCCGACATTCTTCCATTAAACTGTCGCTCCTTTCTCTAATACTTAGCACATCGCTGAGTTTAATTTTCAAAAGTTCTTGATTAGTACTGATTTCTTCCCTGGCTTCTTCTTCTAAAATATGAGCTTCATCTGTTAGTTCTTGATGATGTAGGCAGAGTTTTCTTAAATATAACTCTTTGGTTTCGGCCTCCTGTGGGGTCAGTTTCATTTTGTCAATTATAGAATAAAAAAACAATTTTATATCTTGCACGAAATTGAACCCAGCTTCAGAAGTCTGAAATCACATTATTTAAGTTAATAATTGGAACATATTTGAATAAAAAAGTAATTAACATAAATCTAAAGAGTGAATTTGAATTTTTAAACGTAGTGTGACAGGAAGTTAGTGACTGGTTTTAACCAACAGTTGGGGTGAAAGTTGAGCTAGCTGGTTGTGCCCAATGGGTTTGCCACCGTCGAGGCTGTTGTCAACATTTTTAACCTACTTCTGTTCATTAATAATTTACTATTTTATTATGTACCATTTCTGTCAAAGGCAAACCCCATTATTATTCTTTTTTTGTGTTCATATTTACCCCTGGTTAACATATAATTAGCCGTCTCGTTTCTGCCATCAGTATTTGTCAATTTGGTTTATAAAGAGCATAGATATATTATGAAGAGAGAAAAATTGATATCCTTCGCACTGCCAAATTGATTCAAAAAAGCTGATGCGCTTTCTAAAATAGGATGTCTTGAGTCCCAATTAAACATTTCCCTACCGTATAGTTCTACCAAACAAACTATTGAGGCGAATAGCAATAGAATTCATGAGAGGTACGAGAGAGATGCAATCATGGGGACCCTTACTAGTGGAACAGATGTCAAGAAGACAAGGTGTGGGCTCATTTTAAAATGCCAATGTATCATAGGAATAATAAGCAAATATCTAACTAGTTTTAGTACGCTGCGTGTGTAGCAGGCCAATCCACAGCTTCTTAAGTAGAAGGCTTTCTCTATACTTCATAGAACTATAAGTCTCCCAGAGGTTAATACTTTGGGGAACATAACCAATTATGGAACTCTTAGTTACAATAAATTCAGTAGCAAGACTTTTCTTTGTAAAAAATGGTTACACCATGGATTGAAGACATTCCTTTTCAACATAGCAAATCTTAATAAATAGTAAAAAAATAGATGTTCTACATACATACTCTTACTAAGTATACGAAATAGTATATAATAGGAGTATTCATGATTTTATGTTAAATGTAAAAATGTTTGTTTAAAATATGTTACAATATGCTAAATGCTATTATTATAGGATTGGGAGCAGCTAAATTCAAAGTTCATGTTATATGTTAAATGTTAAATGCAGAGAAGCTCCTAGCGGATTGTTTGGGCAATTTGTTTTATAACCTTGTAATTACAAGATTATTGTAATCTAGAGATAATAAATAATCTCCAACAGCTTCGACACATGTTAGATTTTTTTTGTACAACAATTTATTCCATGTTCCCTCTCCAAGTTTTTTTTTCCATTATATGTAATTTTTATTTGTATCCATTAATTAATTAGAGTTTAAAAACGTCCAAAACAAAGATATCATGAATTAACCTATCATAACGATAACAGACAAAATGGTGTGAAGCTCAGCTGGTCTGTTGCGTGCCATCATTCTCCATTTAGCAGACCGATTAATATAAGGGGTATTCGTGATTTTTAGTTTAACATGTTAAAGCGTGTTAAATGGAAAAAACTTGTGTTAAATAGAGAAATATTTCCTTCTTTTACCATAAATATAACATATAACATGGTTGAGAGTCTGTTAAATGGAGAATGACGTCATGCAGAGCTGGTCACCGTTTTGTTTGTTATCGTGTTAGGTTACTTGCTCGTAGTTTGTGTTTTGATTGTTTTAGTATTGTTTTGGATATGTCTAGAACTAATAAAGCAATGTATGACAAAAATAATAATGTAATGCCAGTTGTCAATTAGTTCATCTTTATTCACTTCCTCACAAGTTAGAAGATCAACAGTAGCCAAACATTTACACAACTTTCACTTTTCACTCAATTTAGGCATGTTGTAATAAATTATTTTAATCAAAACTTAGAAGTAAACAATAACATGAAGTTTTGAAAGGCATGGCAAAACATATTACATTTAACGCAACATAATGAATACCCCTATACTCTCAATTCAATCATGTTAAATTTGATATCGTTTCAAGATGGTGAAAGAAGAAAATAATTTTCCATTTAAGACAACTTTTTTCCTTTAACCTGTTAAACTAAAGATGCCCTTTAAAACTAAATACTTACTGAAGATTGGTTTGAGGTTGCTATCTTTCTAATTTCTTCATTTTCATATAACAATTGCAATGCAGTACTAAAGCCATATTCATCCCTTTGTGGGACGTTTTCAATTTTTGAAGAATAGGAGTTGAAGTATTCTTGAATCTTATTCAGTGATGACATGCAGGATAATTTCGAATAGCTGGTAGTTTCTTTAGACATCCACTCTAACTCACTAGGAAAATACTTACTGAACATTTTCTCGAACATTTCCAACTGATCTTGAGTTAGGTGTGGTTTTATTAATTCAAAATTATTATCCAAAAGTTTAGGCATCGTCATCTATGGAATAAAATTAATCAAATTTTATTTATCAATTGCAAAAAGAACTATTGAATGGTTATAAATTGTTAATATTATTATTTATTAAGATGTGAAGATAACTATTGGCGTAAACTCGATTCTGACTAGGACAAATTAATATTAACTTTTTCGAATATAGCACTACATTGTACCTATCTAATAATGCGTATTACCCCCCTCCGCCTCCAAAGGAGATGATATTACCCCCCTCCGCCTCCAAAGGAGATGATATTACCCCCCTCCGCCTCCAAAGGAGATGATATTA
>NW_027106553.1:322058-367636 GCF_000696795.3 Halyomorpha halys
CTCCAAAGGAGATGATATTACCCCCCTCCGCCTCCAAAGGAGATGATATTACCCCCCTCCGCCTCCAAAGGAGATGATATTACCCCCCTCCGCCTCCAAAGGAGATCATATTCACACTATCATTTGGATATTGTGCTACTGAATCCTTTGGAAGCTGTAAATGTTAGCTTTTAGTGGGGCGGTCTGTGGTGATTGATAATCTCCCTCACTTTCCTACTATTTGTTATTACTGCTTCAGTATAATGGTAAGCAAGCTGACTCCTACCGCTGAGAGCCATTTACGAATGGTGATTATAACTTATTTCTTACAAGAGTTTCCCACAAACTATGATTGTTTAGATCGTCCGCAAAGCCAAGTGTAATAGTTTCTTCCTGCAGAGGTAATCTGAGCGCCATGTCATACATAATGTTTCTTAGCAATGGCCTTAAAACTGAACCCTAACAATTTCCATCCATGGTCTTATAAATTTTTAATCCAGCTTCCAAATCATACCTCAACATTCTATCAGTGAAATAACTCTCAATAATCTTCATGTGGTAGTATGGGACTTCCATCCTTCGCAATTCATTTATGAAACAATCCCACCACACACTGGTAAATTATAGCAGGAAAATTTTATTGTAATAGGAGATTACAGGAGTTCAATAATTCCGGCAGTGTCGGTCCAATTGAGTCAGTTCCTGCTTCTAATAGGTGAGTATGAGCTTCTATTACAATATAAAAAAATTTCCTGCTGGAATTGACTAATTCTATTAGTATTATTATTATTATTATTATTCTCTAACTAATATTTTCTGCCTTAAGCTATAAGAAGGAACGCAACACCATTAGAATACATTATTTCATTTCTAGTAGTTTCTAGCTGCCTCATTTTTTTTTCTACAACTTAAACAATATTTTTGTAATAGCCTAGCATACATCCTAGCATACAGCCTAGCATACATCCTAGCATACAGCCTAGCATACATCCTAGCATACATCCTACCATACAGCCTAGCATACATCTTAGTATACAGCCTAGCATACATCCTAGCATATCAAGAGGAAAATTTGAATCAAACTCACGGCAAATGTAAGTTTATTCACAGATTCATCAACAAGTTTTTGGATTCTTCTGAACTCCAATTCGAACTTGGCAAAT
Source organism: Halyomorpha halys (assembly GCF_000696795.3). NCBI lineage: Eukaryota > Metazoa > Arthropoda > Insecta > Hemiptera > Pentatomidae > Halyomorpha > Halyomorpha halys. The sequence continues at coordinate 323,201 of NW_027106553.1, forward strand.
TTGTTGGGAAGAACATCGTCAGATACAACCACTTCTGTTTTCAGTTGTAGATTGCTGCCAGCCATTGCATCTTTAAGCAACATACAAAGTCTACTGAGGCATATATAATAGTCTAAGTATTATTTTTTTTAGTAGTATTGTCCTTAATCTTAAACCTAAGATATTGTAATAAGAAAATAACACCTGTTTTTTAATAACAATTTCGATTTATGTATCATGTTGTCTGTTTTGTTCTAATAATTGTCTTATATGTTTTGTACACGAAGCTATGAAAGAGAAGTTTTCCCCTTAGTTTATTACAATAGATTATCGGCTCCGTCTTTGTCAATAAATGTTAGTTTTAGAAAAAAATTCTCTATTATTTTATTATTTCGAGCCTCACCTAAGCTCTCAAATTTACTTAATACTTCTTTTTGTTAAAGACATATTGTAATTTTTATATATTAATAATTTCTGTACAAAATACTTAGCAATATCTGTACAACGAATAATAAATGATAACAATGCAATGCACGAACCTATCTCAAGCAGACATGTACCGACCGCTTCTCGGTCACAGCCGCATGGACTAGGCCTATAAATAAGGGACTCTAAATCCCCAATTTGATCTCAGATCCACATCCTTACCTGGGTCTAGTCATGGTACTGGTGGCGTACACACTGCTTGAGTTAGAGAAGTTCATTGCCAATCTATACTCGCAAAAGTTGTTTTTCTGTACGTTCACCTAAGATGATGGCCTATCATCTCTCCTTCTCTCCAGCAATCTTAGTCCGTCCGCTTCATCTCGGCAACTAAGATTGTAATCTATTTCTTAACGGCTACACTGGTCCGTCAGCTTCATCTCTACTAGAGCTGCACCTAGCCTTATCAGCTTACTGGTCCGTCCGCTTCATCTCGGCAACTAGAGCTGCACCTAGCCTTATCAGCTTACTGGTCCGTCCGCTTCATCTCGGCAACTAGTTAGCTGACTCCTATCATGACAGTTCTAGTCCGTCCGCTTCATCTCGGCAACTAGAATTGTTACTCTATCTCAGACTCTCTCACCTAGACCCCCTCTACCTTCGTCAGTGTCCAGAGCTCATCCTCTGGCACGGCCGATCCTAACTTACAAATGAATACGCCTTGTCGTGGGCCTTCTGTAAAGTGGATATCAGGCTGGAGAAATCGCCTAAGACCAGACAAACCCCGACAGAATATTCTGGGGAAAAAAGGGTTCCTCTCCTACTGAAAAAACTGTACCACTCCTTCCTCATAGGGCAAAATTTTTAGAAAGAATAAACCAAAGCATCTGGGAATAAATAACTGGATAAAGATAGATTTTCGAAGAAGCTGTAGAATATCCAGATTGCTAATGGAAAACACTCGAAAAGAATAGTCATAGGTGGAGAAGACATCAGGAGATGTCTATAGGACATCAAAGGAAGACATGTCTGGTAAATGTCTAACATAAAATGACAACACTGGCAGAGATCATTCGATATCAGAAGTGGATATCGTCAAGTGAAAAAGTGCAGAACCCGAATAAAAGTAATATTAATGTGCGTAAAAGTAATATAAACGTTAACACTGTATCTTTCTGTCTATAAACTATGGAGTAAGGAGTTTTGAATTAAATATTCTAGACCCCCAGTGATCAAAACAGGATTCGGATCATACCAAACAACCCGTTCAGACTTTTTCGCATGTGCGAATTTGCATAAATTTGGAAAAGGTGTAGAAGCACAAAACTTCGCAAAAAAAAAATATATACTACTTTTTTTTAAGTATCTGAATATTAATTAAATAAAAAACAATATAGATTAAAAAATCCTTTTCTCTTTAGTTATATTAATAATATAATATATAATTCTAACATACTTGCAAAACAATGAAGTTCTCAGTCATCAATAATACATACGGCCAAACTTATTATTTTTCTCAAAAGAGTTCATTTAAATCAGACTTCTTTTTATTAAAAAGAATGTAAGCCTAACTGTCATAAACGATGGAGACAATACTATTCAAAGTTTGCCAGAAGTACCATGTAAACATTCAAACATTCTTAACAACGTAGTGCTGTTTGATCAATGCTCTAAATCATTCAGGTTTCATACCAACATTATTTACAACATTTTTTCCATTTCAATTCCAAATTGGACTTTAATAATTTCTGAAAAAAAATATTTTTATTTAATTTATTAATTAATAATAATTATGTAAAAAGAAATTACAATAATTATGTTATGGGTTTCTGTTTACTTTTGAAGTTTTTTTAATAAGGGGGTCATTTATTGAGTTTTAGGATGTCATGATTCTGTTTGTTCAAACAAATTTTAGATTATTTAGTTTCGGTTTATTGTAAGTTTTTTAGTTATCTTCAATATGGGCAATAAATCTTCGATTTGACCCACGTCGAAGAAAACTACAAAAATAATAAATGGTATTTGGTCCGGGTGCGGTCAAATAAAACTCAAATAGTAAATTGGTGTACTATTTGTAATTGACCCAACGTCAGGGCTAAAAAAGATACAAACACTTGACATAGTTATATATAAAAAAAAAACATTGTGGAAAATAACGAGGGTATTCAATGAAACGTAAAATTTAATAATTAAAATTAAAGGTTATAAACAATAAATGAAAACGGAAATAGTAACAGATAAAAAGGAGATAAGATTTCTTCCTTTATTCTTATACCCCATTTTCATCTCTTAGTTTGTACTTCATTTTATCTGGCACTAGTTCTGTTTTCATTAATTGTTTATAACCTTTTATTTTTTCATTATATACCCTTGTAATTTTCCATTTACTTCTTTACATACTGATAGTAATCTTTTTTAGCCCTGCAATGTGGGGCGAAACTTGCCTCAATTAAAATAATCATTACTATTTATGTTTTATTTGACCGCACTCGGACCATTTTCCATTTATTTTATCAATAGCAATTTAAAAATAAATAAAAAAAAAAAAACAGTAAAAGCTTATTTAATACATTTTATGTATTATACGTACATGTATGATGTACTAATTTATTTTATTGAAGGGTACGAAAAAAAAAATGTGGTTTTAGTTTTCATTAATTTTATGTCTAGTTGAAATTAGTACTTAATATAGATTATCTAATGTCGTTTGAATATGCTGAAATCATGGGATTTAACATACTCATTTTTAATCAATAAAATGTAATTTATGAAATTATTCAAGTCCAGTTGGATTACAATTGAAATGGAAAAAGTTACAATTGATTTGGAAATAATATTTGTCATGATACTAGGGCACTTGGTCGGTGTCGAAATAATTCTGTCTTCCAAATAGAGAGAAAGGAGCAGCCAAAAAAATTCTATCATCTTATAATAGTCCATTCTAAAGTTACTTAAACTGTTTAATAAAGAAATAGAGAACATTTTCAAATTGAAAGAACATTAAACAATTTAGAAGAAAAAAAGTACTAAATTATGGAATTCGACCATGTTTAGATCCTGTCTTTCCTCTATTTATAAAATTTGAACTGTCAATTAACTAACCACTTATTATAATTTTAGTTTTGTCACATCTGTTGTTTTTTATTACACTTTTTCTTTTCATTTCACTTTCTCTTTTGTTTTTGATGAATATTGTTTTTTTTTTATACTTCCATATTAATGCTCTAATCAAAATTCAATATTATAAAGGCATAATAACTATGTATAAATAATATGTATAATAACTATGAATAACCCCACCATCTCCTGAACTTTATTTAGGCGGTTCTTTGATACCCTACACAAATAACCACAGATTCCTGGGGATGATATTTGATAGGAAAATAAATTGGGAAATGCACATCTCAACATTAAAATCCATTGTAATAAAAAAATTAAATATATTACGTTTTCTTAGCAGCATCTCTTGGGGCTCAGACAGACACAGGAGGTAGCTATTGCCAGATTGAGAATAGGTCATACAAGTTTAACTCATAAATATCTGATCAGTAAGCAGCCACCGCCAAAATGTTAATACTGCAACAGTGTACTTACGATCAGCCACATATTTGAGGAATGTCATTTCTATTCCGCGAACTTGAGTAGATTGGGAGTAAAACCGAGTGTATCGGATGCTCTGAATGATGACCAGAAGAACGTGGAAATGGTTTTGGTTATCTTAAAAAGGAGTGGCATTTTGAATAAGATTTAAACCAGAAAATTTGTTATACGTACTATAAAATTCCAAAAAAGTAATTATTTAAAGAGAAAAATAAAGTGAAATAGAATTATAAAGCGCAAAACATAGATGTTGATGACCTCAGGGTTTTAGGCATTAAAGCCCCAGATAACAACTATGTATAAGATGTTACTTAAACTAGATTACAGATCCAGGGGCCAAGACAATTTTTTAATTAAAAGATAAAGTGCAAATCTTCACCTGTCCACAGTTCTAAAACAATACAAGAAATTGAAATATTAATTATTGGTTCACTATTTCCCTGAGTATTTTCTCCTCGTAGCTCTCCTGGTAGCTCTATACCTATCAAAAGCACCAAATTTTAAATGATCCTGAAGCATACTTTACACCATCAGCAACAGCAGAGTGCCAATTAGCATTTATAACCAAGTCGTTACCAAATGATGATACAGTTTTTCCATCAGCTGCTCTAATATCCTCAACTAGTAAATATTCTGTGTTCCTGAGTCCTGTCTCCGTGTTATATTGTCATCCTCATTGATTGGCATACCATTGTTTAATTTATTAGCCATGTCTTAAATATAGGAAACTTCATTAGATACTGAGAATTTGTCAGATTTTCACTTTTTATAAAGTAAATGGGGTAAAAAACAAAAATTAAGATAACAAACTTTTTATTTTTATCAATTGTATTATAATGTTATATAATTTTAGTATATATAACAAGCCAATGGCTAATGGTATTTCTTGTAACCAGCTAAGACACAAGCCATCCTATTCAGAGTACAGATGGATAGGGTACATCCTATCATTATTGAAGTAGGTGCAAGAATACGTCCAAGTGATGGGGTTACAAACCTGGGAGTGACGATTAGAAGAAACGCCTCACTTAGACTACATGGAATGTAGGGTTCTAAAGACTACATGGAATATAGGGTTCTACAGACTTAGTCGTGTTGAGGCCACCTTTTGGCTTCTAAGATACAATTAACAAGGGTGTGATATTAGGTATCTTGAGGTATACGCCCCCCTGCCAAGTGCCGATGCAGGTTGGCAAAGTTTCAAATGTTAGCTCTGCTACGGTTAGCAGTGCACACCTCAGATCTGTTTATTATGAAGCGGTCCAAGTCTTAACCTCCAAGGTTCCTCTTCACCTCTTCCTGCCAGAAGATGTTATGGTATTCAAAATGGAGAGAAATACTTCTAAATTTAATTACTCAGACACATAGTATCCTTACAAATGTATATCCACTGGCCACAAATTCAGGCTAACTTCTACCAGCCAATCCGTATACCTCATCTATTGATATTCTTGTGCATCCATAAATTTTCCATAGTTTAGCACAAGTATAGCAGTCCTTCAATAACATCTTGAATCAAAATAATTATAAACAACTTTGAACTGATAATATAGTATACTTTTATTGAATTTCAAACTAGTAGAAGTACATAATTTTATCAAAATAATTAACAATTATCAGAAGAAACATGAAAAATTTACCAATACCACCCATGAAGTCCCAGGGGCTCTGTACTTAGTAAGGAAGTACTGAGTCTTAGGCAATGACTGTGAAAGGAGGTGCTTTGTTCATGATCATGCTCAACACCAGATTTTTCCCCAATTAAGGATACCCATTTTATGAGGCCGGGTAGACCTGGAGGGTTTCCTAAACCCACAAAGTTGAATTAAGGCTACAGTAAAAGGATAAATAATCATCTGGACACAGCTGGATTAGAACCTAGGTCCTTGGAGTCAGCAGCGCAGTCCCTTACCCACTGAGCCACCCCACTCTCCTATTCTTAGAAACACACTAAGAATAATGTTAACAACCATTTGGCCAACCACTTGAGAGGTCAGCACACATACAATGATATGAATCTTGACAGTAAATAACTATCAAGAGACACACCAAATTTGTGTAAAAGACTTACTTAAATCAATACGCAGTCTTCGTTGTATGTCTGAACATCAGAACGGGTTTTCAGGCAGAACATAATAGTCTGGAACTCATGCCGACAAGTGGTCTTCCGTTTTCTCTTCACAACAATTAGTTTTTGTTGAAGAATAAGCATGCTTTTTCAGGCGTAAGGCTTTTGTTTGAACTCAAGTTCATAATCTTCTTAAATTATATAATCTACTAACTCAAATGCTTATAAGTACAATGCTCATCACTAAGCGGGCATGATTCTGGATGATTGTAAAAAAACCAACATTTCTTTTGCTTTATCGTTTTTGGAGGTAATTTTTTTACTGTCGGTTTTCTCAACTTTACCCTACCATTGCACACTAAGAAAACATGGTGGTGATTTCTTAATAAAGTTTGGAGACCACCGCACTGATCTTTTAAAAATTTCCTCCTATCTGGTGATAATAATGACGCAAGATCTCTTATTGAAACAAATTCTCCTTCTCTCCATGAAGAAATTTTCTGATCTGACTTAATAATATAATCCGCAATATCAAAGACGACTTCTGCGAGGAATTTTTTATTTAACTGTGTACAATTCTTGACCTTTTCTTCAGAGCTCCTCAATTTCATTTTTAGTTCACCACAACTCATAACTTTAAGATTCACAAAATTTCCGATTTCAACTTGTTTGCTTGACTGTTCGCTACTTTGATATAATCTCTTCTTACCAACAAGACAGAGTCGTTTAGTCGAAGGAATTTTCAATCTATCTCGTTCTACTTCGATACCACATATAGAACAAATATTTTCCAAGTAGTCCATGTAATCAGAATAACAACTTTTGGACGTATTATTTCTGATATATTTCTGTCCATTTAGTTCAAATGGGCAACAGGGTAATAGAAAGAAATTTGTCGTGAAAGAACTTCTAGAAGCTATGATGGGTATCCATGGAGTAAGTTCATCACTGTGATTTCCTATTACCCAATCGGCTTCGGGGAAAACACAGTCTAAAGATGGTCTGATCGTATCTACCTGCAACATTAAACAAATAGACATAATAAATGATTTCACATTAGAATGTTCACTAAATACATAAATAGTGTAGACTTTTCATAGAATAAATAGGGTGAGAATGAGGATGGTGTCATCTTTTATTTCTTGGGAAAAATTAAATGGTTTTTAAATGTACTTATATGCTATATGTAAATTAGCTTAATAATTATTTAAGTACAAACTACGTAATAAGGGAAATGAATAAGGAACTACAGCCTTGTACTCTAATTTTTCTTATTTATTTCAAAATCCTTCAATATTTTTCTCTAAAATCAGGTGGATTTTTTAGAACAACTGTATCGATAAATCTATGAAAGGAGAAATTTATCAATTAATATTCTTTGAAAATATAACAGATTTAAATTGCTTGATTTTATATCTGAAAATTCTATTTATTTATTTTTTATACTCTATGTCCCTTTTAATTAGAAATGGAAAAAAAATACAGATTTAATACTTTCACACCATATTCTTGGTGATATTAGAATAAAATGTACACAAAGATAATCAATATGGCCATATAAAAACCAATTACCAAGGAAAAATAAAATGGAAATCGTAGCCATAACAAGACCCTCAAACATATTGCACTTGAATGTACGGCATAATAAAAGGACGAGAAGAATTGTTCGAAAATCTAGATACAAATCAAAATATTATTTATGATACTATATTACAAGTAACAGACTATGCAAAAATACGTTACATCTATAAATATTTGAAATCTATAACAAATATAGTTATGGTATCATATCATATATTAGTAAATTAGATATATTATACATGATAACTAATAGTAACAAAGGGATTAGGCAAACTGTCCAAAAGAGATTTCATAGATGTAGGTAACTAATATTTGGCTGTATGCAATAAACCAAGGCCGCCCACACAGAAAAAAAAAAAAACTTAGTTTGTGCTTCTCCTAAATTTAGCATTAAAAGTGATTTTCATGAAACTCTCAAGACACTCAGTATTACCTCAGAGTTTTCTAGTTTTAAGAGGAACTAAATGTATTTACGACATATTAAACAATGAATACCGAAAGGGTAATAATTTAAAATTAAGGCATATCATGTATAGCTTGTAATATTATCAATGTTGTGTGGCATAACGTTCATAAATGTAAAAGGTAAATAAAGGTAAAAAAAACTATAAGCCCAGTTGAAACAAATTGTCAATTAAAGCAGGAGAATCAGAAAACAATTTTGTAATATTTCAAGTGATTTGGTACATAAGATTGGAGTGAAACATAAGCAATGGAATTAGCAATAGAAAATTCTAATTTGGTTCATAAGATGGAAAATAAGGGAAGGTGTTAGGATAATTAGAAAGGAAGGGAATAACTGAACCTAACATAGGCTTGTGTGTAAATCCTAAAGTTTGAAAGTCTTCAGAGACGAGCATAAGTTAAATTAAAGAAAATGATGTACACTGAATGACTGCACATGTCAAGAACATGAAATGAGTAAGCCACTAAGAGATGAGGTGAAGGGGTGCTTTATATATAAAGCCAACTTGATTTGGAGGTGGCTCGTACAGAACAAACAGGATTAAGTAATGTTTTGTAAGACGAGTGGGAGAAGGTGTCAAGAAAAAAAAAACTGTGAAATGTAGGCTGTATGTTTCAATTTTTAATTATTTCTTAACTTAGTGATCATTACGACAGTATGATAAAAATAGTGAATACATTTATATATTTTTTCAAATTTACTGAACTAACTGTGCACTTAACAAGTTCATCAAACAATAATACCTCTGATAAGATAGTAGCGATAGTAAATAAAATCAATTGGAAGATTATTGATTGACCGTGTGTAAAGATGAAAGGAATATGGTCCGGGTGCGGTCAAGAAAAACTCAAGTAGTAGAAATATACTAATTTAATGAGCCAACGATTCTTTTGTTATCTATTTGTTACTATTACCCTTTACATTTACTATTTACTACCTTTAATTTTTCTTATTATATCTTACTTTTTTACATTTTATACCCCTGTTATTTTACACTTAGGTTTTTGTTTTCCTTTTGTAACTATGTGTTTGTATCTTTTTTAGCCCTGAAGAAGCCCTGCAACGTGGGGCGAAACGTTGGCTCATTAAATTAGTATATTTCTACTATTTGAGTTTTTCTTGACCGCACCCGGACCATATTCCTTTCATCATAAATAAAATCAAGTTTGAAATACAATTTAATTTATCATTACGATTAATTTCTCTATTAATGAAGTAATGAAATATATTACTTCATGAATAGATCAGCAAAAGATAAGAGGCAATATGCTGCATATAATTTTTGGTAGTGAATGAAGAACAATAAAAAAGGATATTAAAAAAAAAATTCATAAAAAAGATGTTATAAATGTTCAACTTGTGAAAACAAAGCAGAGTCAACATAAATATTTAATACCTCTGAGTCAACATAAATATATACTACTTACAATTCAATATAAACATCCAATACCTCCGAGTCAACATAAATATCTAATACCTCCGAGTCAACATAAATATCTAGTACCTCCGAGTCAACATAAATATCTAAAACCTCCGAGTCAACATAAATGTCTAATACCTCCATGTCAACATAAATATCTAGTACCTCCGAGTCAACATAAATATATAATATCTCCAAGTCAACATAAATATCTAATATCTCTGAGTCAACATAAATATCTAATACCTCCAAGTCAACATAAATATCTAGTCCCTCCGAGTCGACATAAATATCTAATATCTCCGAGTCAACATAAATATCCAATATCAACACTTTTTTTTTGCCACTACCATACCAAGCAGCGATTTAGTGGATCTTCTCCATAAGTACAAAAAAACAGTAAAAATTTGAAACGATGGCCTGGCCTTGGTGCTAGGACTAGTTCAATATTTTATTGATATTTACATTATAAGTCTCAGTACATATTTAACAACATATCTATTAATCAGTCTCAAATAACAATTGTGAACAGTCTTTGTTTTATATTTTTATATAATATTCAGATATAAATACAAATAAAAGAAACATCATGCAGAAAATTATGAATGATACAGAAATTAAATAAAATTGAGAGTTTAACAGAAATTTAGATAAGCCTACTAATGTTTCAACTTAAAAAATAGAATATATTGCTATTTTCAAAGTATTATTAAACCTTGAAAATAGCAATATATTCTGATAAAAAGGAATTTAACATAAAACATAACGAATTGAAAGATCATTGATTGACCGTGCGTAATATACAAAAGGAAGATGGTCCAGACTTAATGAAAAGAACTCATATAGTAATTAAACTATTTATTGTGAGCCAACGTTTTGCCCCACTTTGTAACTCAAGCCTTATTAAACTACCATAATTTTTATTGGAAGAAGATAGTTGACCATATGAAGTAGATTGTGGGAAGATAGTCCGGGAGGCGGTCAATAAAGTTATCAAAATAATAAAAGAAAACTATTTATTGATAACCAACATTATGTCCCACTCGGCAGAGCTTCAACAGGGCTGTCAGATTGAAATAAAGATAACAAGGCAACTGATGTACATTATCATTTGGCATCTGCCTTTATTTAATAATCTCTTAAATTTCCTAATATTACCTTTACTTTAACATTTTTATATCTTTTTACTTTCAAATGTATCTTTACTAGCCCTGATGAAACCCTGCAAACGTTAGCTCACAATAAATAGTTTAATTACCATTTGAGTTCTTTTGATCACACCTGGACCATCATCCTTTTATAAAAAATAATAAACTATTACCTTAAGTTTCACAAAATCAGGATAAGAATTCCATATTTTTCTGGCACGCACATCAATTCCAATGCCTTTATGACCTTCTCCTGCTAATATATACACTAGTAATCCATTACCACACCCAACATCAACAAAATTTTGACATTTATCACCCCACAAGACAAGCAAATATGATGCAATGGCAATATCTTCATTAATAAACTTTTCTGGATTTGTAGATTCATTCCAAAACTAAAAAAAAAAACACAGCATTTCAACAATCATGTCAAAAACTATACTAATAATATTTATTTAATATCAAAACCTTTAATATTGAACTGAAATATTTGTCTTTTAACGAAGAATATGTTAAAAGATATTTATTCATCGAAATTAACTGGTTAGAATTAAACGATGATGAGTTGTGATCACTATCCATCCACAAACATAATTTAGGAAGCAATATCTGTTCCAGCCAGGAGAGAGAATCATCTTTCATTCCTATTTTAACAGTTGATAATACCAAGTTTTTGTTTTGAAATAAAATGGCATAAGGTAAATTTGTAACTAAATTATCCCTTTCACCAGTTATAGGTTTAATGAAAACAACTGCCAGTTTTGTAAAATCTGAAAAAAAAAAAAATTGCAACATAAATAGATCACCATATGAAATAGATTTTAGGAAGATTGTCTGGGAGGTGGTAAAGAAGATATATAGAGAATGGTTTGAATGAAATCCTGAAACCAGAAGCATTCAGGCCTTAGGCAAAACATTGGGTACAAAGTTTTCCTTCAACTTTTGTACCTTTCCTGACAGCCACCATCATCGTACAATTTAAATAAAAATTATGAGAGATAGTTGACCGTGGATGACTTAAACGAGGAGAAGATGGTTGGTGGTGCAGTCAAAATAGAACACAAATTGATGAGTTGATGTAACTTCTTTAATCATGGCAACATTTCGGCTAGAGTTTCTATCATTTAACTCTACAAATAAAATTTATACATAGGTACTAACTATACAATTTATTTTCCACTTCTCTCAACACTTTATTTTATTGAATTCCATTCTGTAAAATTATTCACTTATGTCATTCTGTTTATATTTTATTTTATATATTCATTGGTTGTTATCTTGTTCTGTTCTTAGCCCTGATTAGGGCTAGAAACTCTAGCCGAAACGTTGTCATGATTAAAAGTTACATCAACTTATTTGTGTTCTATGTTGACCGCACCCTCCATCATCTTCTGCTTGTTTAAATAAAAATTACTACTTTATAAAACAAAGATCATTGATGAAGTTGAATATACTTATGTTCAGTAATACCATACCTTTGATAATTAATTCAACATTTTCTGGTATGTATTGTCCATTTTTAGGATAAATCAACCTTAAAATTATTTCAAATGGGCTCTTCTTTATCTCAGATTTAGGAACTTTTTCGAAGAATCCATCAACCAAATGCTGTACAGTTTTTCTCAAATCATCACAAGAACTTAACGAAGCCAAGTGATCAGCTAAATACTGTTTGAATTCCTCAATACCATGAAGAGGGAGAGTTTCAGCTTTAAAACAATCAACACCACCTATTTTCTTACTTATACAATGGGGTTTAGTAATCCAAATGTTAATACTACTCCAAAACTGGTCACAATTATCAATACACGAAATTGAAAATTTTTCTTCCCAATTATATAGATCCATAATAAGTGATATAGACTTTCGTACGGTTCAGAATTACAAGTTTTTGTCCCAATAAAGAATTAGCCGAACCACCATAAATACGCATACAGTATCGCCCACAACTACAGAACTTACACGTTTACGAGAGCGGTTCTAAGGTGGAGAGGTTATGAAAATAAAGACATTATCAGTAAAAGTCTGTTCCAAGGAAATTCCAAACTATTATCGAACTAGTAGACGCAAGCGTAATACACGTGTTTTCCGTTCCGTATCGTGTACTTCGCATGTGTTTACCGGTTTGGTGACAATTTTAAGTTGTGTTGGAACATCTCTTGTATACAATTCTTTTCCATCTCTGCTTTAGAATATTTTTAAATAAATACTAAACGATGAAGTGTCATTAAAAAAAAAAAATTAAAATAGATTGAAATCTATAAAATGTAAATAAAAGAAATATGATCCGGGTAAGGTCAAAAGAACTCAAATAGTAATTAAACTATTTATTGTGGGCAAACGTTTCGCCCCACTTTGCAGGGCTTCACCAGTGCTTAATTAAATTAATTCTTTAGTTATAACACAAACACACATGATCCAATTTTACTCTCAACAATTATTTCAAAAACTCTTCAACGTTTCGGCCCTCAGGCCATTCTCAAGGACAACCTGTAAATATTTTTTCTGTATGATTATTACATTATTTCCTCACAACATACTAATGTTTTTGACTATACCTTAAATATTGATGTGATATATTCTTTAAAATGTTTCTAACAGGCTAATTGCCCATGTCATATCTTTAAAACAAATTAAATATTACAATAATATCACATGGGCAATTAGTCTGCAAGAAACATTTTAAAGTATATATGGCATCAATATTTAAGGTAGTCAAAAACATTAGTATGTTGTGAGGAAATAATGGAATAATAATATAGAAACAAATTTTTATAGGTTGTCATCTTGAGAATGACCTGAGGGTCGAAACGTTGGAAAGGTTTTGAAATAAATGTTGAGAGTAAAATTGGATCAAGTGTATTTGTGTTAATAATAAAATAAACCACTCAAACAATCAATATTTATTTAATTCTTCAGTTTTCCATTACTTAGAAAGCCCTGACGAAGCCCTTAAAAGTGGGGCAAAACATTAATTAACAATACCATTTTCTTTTGCTATTTTGATAGCTTTATTAACGCCACCCGGACTATCTTCCCACAATCTACTTCATACGGTCAACATCTTCCAATAACAACAATATATTTTGAAATGCAAAAATATTAAAACTAAATAACAAGTTATGAATTTTAAATCTTGGTAGGATTCCTTGGATTTCTATTACCATTAACTACATATGTAAATGAGGAGAAGATGGTTGGGGGTGCGGTCAATGAAATTTTCATTGAAATGAAAATTTCATTGACCGCACCCCCAACCATCTTCTCCTCATTTATCATCCACGGTCAACTATCTCTCATAATTACATATGTAAAGTTTATTTTTCATATTTAAACAAGAGTTTCTTTGAACAACAGTTGTACCACCTGTTAGATAAGGATCTAACATATCGATTAGTAGTCATATATCGATTCATTAAGTATTTAGGACTCGGTAATTATTAGGTTCAAAGTTATTTTTACATTGAATACTTCACCGAACTAATAATGAGGCTATTGATGGTCAGGTTGGAAGTTAACATTAATACAAAGCATATTTAAAAGAACATTTATTAAAATTATTTTCATTAATTTAGCCCAATCGCGTCACTGAAAACAATTCAATGGTTCGCTTAAATAAAACCAGGAGAGGAGGGAGAGACTGTTAACTCGCATCACAAGTAGAATATTACCCCAAATTAGCTTTATGTTAATTGCTTTTAATAAATTTTAATTAAATAATTTTTAAATTACTTTCCAAATTCGTTAGCTAGACAGATGGTGGCCTAAGGAGAGGACACAATCTCGGCCAATTAATATAATTTGAACGATTGAGAAAAGATGAATATTTCAAATTCCTTTTAACCTCGAGAGGGCTTTTGATGGCTCTTCCTTCTCCCGCAGAGACCCGATAATGACCAAGCCATAAGTCCAATGCGTCCATTCGAAAACCATCCTTGAAGTTATTATTGTAATATCGTAAAAGAACATTTATATTATCTCGAATTATTCCGACCCTGGTCCGTTTTCCTGTTCTAGTAAAATCTGTTTTCAGTGCCCCTGTACCCGCATACTGGATTGATATTAGGTCTGCATGGTCACTCCAGACTGTTTTAAAGGTGTTTTCAAGACCAACGTGGTCTTCAACTCTTTGCCCTTGTTTCAAGACTCCTAATCTCTGTAAAATATACGTAAGATTGACCCTAGCCAGCAAGGATTGTACCACATTAGTTCTATCTAGAGAGTTACTACAATTTGTCCTGAATACACCTTGCTGTCGGGATAAAACTGTTCCATTTGTACTAATCATCGTCACTGACATCTCTTCTAAATCATCGGCCAGGCGATCGATGAGAATCTTCAATCTATCATACCGCAGCTTGGAACATTCCTTATGGAAGTCAAAAGCTTCATATTTTAGATCAGGATTATTTGCTTCATTTACTAACTTCCTGTAGAAATCTTCTAGTTTACCCTGAGCACCTGAATGGTTAACCAAATTCACAATTACTTGTCTTCCGTAGTCCATCAGCTGTTTTTCAAAGTGCTTAATAAAGGCAGCGTTATTATTTTCCTCTCGGATTATAGTAGGAAGCGGTTTCAGTTTCAAATTAGGATATTGCTTCCAGAAAAATGGCATGGAACCTCGCGTCTGAACAAAACTGGCACGTTCAAATGTAGTATCAACGATCTGTTCAGTCTCAACAAAGTTTGCAACATTTCCATTCGAATCAATTCCTCTAGTAAACAATCGAGTTCCTGCTCTTTCTTTAGATCTTCTAGAGATTAATATGAGACTGAAGCTTTTGCCGTTTAAAATGCAAGATGAAATCGAAAGATAACCATGAATGATTGGAAGGCAGAACCTAGAGGCTCCAGAGTTCTTGGAAAATTCAGATAAAATATATTCATTCCAAACAAACTCCTGCTTTGCCCTCTGGTATATTGGCACTTTCAAAAAGTCGTGTGATGTATTGTACAATCTCTGAAGAGTATGAGAAAGGTCATAGGAATAGGAAAAGTAAAAGTGGGGTGTAGCAAGAATGGATTCCAGCATAGATATATATTCCTTTTCAATTCTTATTTGTTTATCATTCAAATGAGAAGCACTTCTAGGAAAACGTATAATCTCACCCGAATCCATCTGGAAAACTTCCATTTTCCGTATATCACCAACTTTGGTTCTGCCAGTTACTACAACCAGGTACTGACCAGCTAGTAGTCTGATAATCCCAAGAATACCATAAATAGTTTTTTTATCCCCAATAATTTTTTCATCCTCATTGCTTCCTTGACCATTTGACATTATTATATTTCCGGTAGCCCTATCTATAATAACACTGATAGATGAATCTTGAACTGGCTCGATGTAAAATTTATCGGATGTGATAGTGAGGAGCATTTCATCATAAATATTGTTTTCAAACATAATTAACTTCAAATAATTAATTAACGTTAAAATTTCCGTTAAATTCTCTTGACCACTTGGTGGTTAAACTGGAAGAACATAATACTTTGACATGGTACTTATAATAAATAATATATTTTAATATTTACACTGACGGACGATCATGAATTTATCAAATTACTGATAACCTAAATATTTGAAGGAATGGGACGTTCATGAACGAACTGGTTTAAAAAAAAAGAATATAATGTAGAAAATAAGAGTCCAAGAAAAGCCGAGCCAAGAAGGTGGTGCTTAATGGGCAAAGTGGAAGCAGTAGGTTCCAATTATACTGTGCCTTCTATCTCTCTTTACATTACAGTTGTTCATTTATCCTAACGCTTTCTACCAATCTTTAAATTAAAGTAAACATTTTACGAAAACAGTCTAGCGAATTTTCATTATTGATGACCATAATTACTGAATGTAGTGTTTAATACACTATAACGGTTTTAGGAGTAATTCGGTGAATAGGTGGAATTCCCGTTTAATTCTGCTCAAATCCCGGTGCTGTAGGGATAGTGGACCTTCCCTTTTTGTCTTCACTTTAGCTTTTTAGGAGTGTAAAGGTATGCCAACCTCGTGATAGGAATAGGAGAAAGTGAAGTCGAAACGAGGTGAGTCAACAACGCCCACTTAAGTAGACGTAAATAGAAATCTTCCTCCTTTATTTAATTATCCGTAAAATCGTTCATGAACGGTTATGTTGAATCGTAAATAATAATTGAAGATAACATATATTAAATGCTATTTTCCAATAATTTGATTCATCAATAAAATTTACAAAGCTCATCTAGTTCCATTCGTGTGTAAGGTTACAATAACTCAACAACTGTAACGTGTACAGACAAAAGAGAGGCCCCCTAACACACCCGCCATTTTGGCCTCATTTTCTCTTGTCTCACTCCTAAGAACTTAACCAACTAATTTACCGAAATAAACTTAATCAATCTTTCAGTTCACTCGGCCCTTTAATTTATTTGGCCTTTTCCCGGTTTTAGTTAACTTATTGTCGGTATTTTCGCTTCTTTTCGTCTTGGGTGTTGTTAACTCATTGCTCCTTGGCTGTACACTCCTGCTTTGAACGAGTTTTGATAATAATGATTTAATTGTTATTTCCTTTCACTCAAACAAGTTATTTAAATATAATAATAACAACGTGAACCACTACGACCCATGAAGGCCCATGGACCCAGTACTGTGTAAGGGTGCACTGTTTTTAAAACAACGGTTATACAAGGAGGTGATTTTTTTTTTCAATATCACGCTCAACCACTAGATATTTCCCTAATGAATAGTACCCACATTAAGAGGCTGCGTGGGCCTGAGGAGGGCTCTATTATGTAATTTATTGCGTATTATAATCTATATAAGTTGTAGTGAATTTTTTAATCAATTATTTTTGTCCGAATAACTGCTAAGTCAAAAGGAGAGTAAAGCGTTAAGCCATAAGCTGGTCCTTTGTAATAGATACATAACAATATTTTTAAGCGAATAGATCCACCGATTTCTATTTTGATGGTTTAAATTATTCATTGAGACACCGTGAATGGTTTTGGAAGAATTTGAACTCAAAATTATCAATTAAATGAGTGAAATCCATCGTTCTGTTGCTTAGTAATCATGTTTTGAGCTAGCTACAATAATTATTATGATTATAAAACAATAATTCCTTACCTTGGAGAGAGTGACACGGCAGTTAATGTGAAGCCGAAAAGGCGGTATGATGGACCCAAGGGCGTGGCAGAGAACGAGTCAATCACTTACCTCCTGTTTCATGTCAGATTGCAATGGCAAATATTCCTATTAGCCTTAAGGTAAACCTAAGACCCAAGGGCGTGGTCTTTTGAAGTTCACTTTTGCGTATAGCACCTCCCTTCATCTAAACGAGTTCAAATGTATTGTACTTGGTAGGTAATCCCCAATGATGACATTATGAGAAACATTGCCTTCTTCATTACAACCGTTTCCGGTTGATTAAACCGGGTTGGGCACAACTATTAAAATTATAATTACTGTAAATTGTAATTGCAATTACTCGGTAAACAACAATAATTGTACGAGGAGAAGATGGTTGGGGGTGCGGTCAAAATAAAACACAAATAAGTTGATGTAACTTATTTAATCGTGCCAACGTTTCGGCTAGAGTTTCTAGCCTTCATCAGGGCTAAGAACAGAACTAGGTAACAACCAATGAATATAGAAAATATAAACGGAATGACATAAAATAAATAATTTTACAGAATGGAATTAATAAAATAAAATGATGAGAGAAGTGGAAAATAAAATGTATACATAAGTAATTGAATAAGTAGGTAAAATAACATATTTAAGGAAATTTAAATTAAAAATTAAGTTATATAATGCAAAGAAATATGAATATAGTAGTTATTAATAATTTAAAAATTAAAATATGGAAAGAAAAATAAAATTGAGAGAAAGAAAATATATGTTACCATAATAATAGATAAATTTATTTTTACTTAAAACTTTAAATTATACTTTATGTAATTCTGTTTATATTTTACTTTTTATTTCCTATATTCATTGGTTGTAATTTTGATCTGTTCTTAGCCCTGACGAAGGCTAGAAATTCTGGCCGAAACGTTGGCACTATTAAATAAGTTACATCAACTTA
Source organism: Halyomorpha halys (assembly GCF_000696795.3). Classification (NCBI taxonomy): domain Eukaryota; kingdom Metazoa; phylum Arthropoda; class Insecta; order Hemiptera; family Pentatomidae; genus Halyomorpha; species Halyomorpha halys. The sequence continues at coordinate 341,952 of NW_027106553.1, forward strand.
TTTGTTTTATTTTGACCACACCCCCCAACCATCTTCTCCTCGTATTGATCATCCACGGTCAATTATCTCTCATAATTACAGTAATTGTAATTGTGAGACCAAGCTGAGCTCTTAATGTTGAAGATGATCTGTTTTAACAACATTTAATATGCAAACTAATGTTCATATTCCATAAATATAGTAGTGAAGATACATATTAATGTATTTATTATAATCTAAATAATTCATAACAATGAAATTCTTTAGACGTGAATTACTCCTAAACTAAACTTTAACGCACACACCTTCATAAGGAATGTTCTACTTGTTTTGAGATCCTTAATTTAAATTTTCATTTACGACACAACCCTGAAACATCCTGTATAATTAAAAATTGTACATATAATAAAAATACAGCTAGTTTGAAAAGTATCGAAAATAGCTATAATATTTTACGTTATGCTACATTTAATATAACAATTTCACCATATATTTCATTTTACGATAATTATTTTTGTTGAAGATATTCAAATCTTTTGAACAATATACAAGTCTATTTCAAATATTTTTCATTTAATAATTCCTGAATATGAAGATTGGCACATTTTGAGTCTTATATTGAGAATGCATTGTACACATCATTGTAACTACATAAGGGGTATTCATGATCTTTAGTTTAACATGTTAAATGGAAAAAACTCGTGTTAAATAGAGAAATATTTCCTTCTTTTACCATGTTAAAACGATATAACATGTAACATGATTGAGAGTCTGTTAAATGGAGAATGACTGAGCTCATCACCATTTTATTTGTAGTCGTGATAGGCTACTTGCTTGGAGTTTGGGTTTTGATTGTGTTAGTATTGTTTTGGATGTTTTTATAACCAATATAGCAATAGGTGACAATAATAATAATAATGTAATGACAGCTGTAAATTAGCTCATCTTGATTCTCTTCCTCACAAGTTAGAAGATCAACAAGGCATTCAGTTGCCAAACATTTACACAACTTTCACATTTCACTCAAATTAGGCATGTGTATTGAATTAATTTAGCGAAAACTTAGAAGTAAATAATAATACGACGTTTTGGAAGGAAAGGCTATAAAACAAGTTACTAAGAAAATCCGCTAGGAGCTCTTACACATTTACCATTTAATATGACTTAATAATAGGGCTGCTAACAATCCTATACTTATAACATTTAATATAGTAAAACATTTTACATTTAACACATCAGGAATACCCCTATAGTTGTCTGAGTAGGTAAACAAGGCATTTTTACGATTATTTTTTTTACATATTTTAATGACTATTAATAGAAATATGGATATTTCTTTTTGACTAAGGGATGTTAATTGATAAAAATCTAAAAAGTCAAATTTCTTTATTTTATCTGAGTGCCCTTGAGCGTGATAAAAAAAAAAAGTATCTCATATCAGGTCACCCCCTATAATCTAGACTAACTTTATTATATCTCCCTTATTATCTAGCTTCTGTTTATTAAGTGCGATAGAGAGGAATTTAAATTGGATAACAAAGAGTAATTGACACCATGATGTTAGTAAAAATATACCTGAAATTGGTAATATTGTTAACAGTACTCACTGTCTTAAATATTGTAAATCAGTTCGGTGCAAATAAATCCTATATTGTAAGACTTTGAACCGGGCATTCTAAATTTATAAACCGTAATGACGCAAAAGCTATTTGTAGAAAAATTCAAATTCGCAATTGAGAGCTTCGAAACCTACCGCCGAGCATTTAGTGTTCCCAGTCGCAAATTAAAAAATATTATCAGAAAAGATCTGGTTCGGTGTGCGGGTTGGATTTCTTTATTATTCATTACTCTTATATTTAGTTTTTATCCATTGTTTGCTATTACTAACAATGAGAACTGTTTATTTTTCTTTTCAAACAAACAAAATTAAAGATACTTTTCATGTGACTCGGTAAATGTAAAGTACTGGTACTGGTACTGGTATTTGGTGGGGGGAACAAGTCCGGCAAGTAGGCCCTAGTGGTCCTTTTTGCCAACCCCTGCCCCCCCCAACCCGCACTGCCGTCACGTCCCTAAATGTAAAATAACTCGGGTGGAGTTGCCCGTTGCCGAATTTCAATGACAATTCCATTGTGACCAAATGTTTCGAAGGTTTTTCGCACCTCCATAGTTCTAATTGAGTTAGTGGATTGAAAATTTGTGTGTGAATTGAATTTGTGTTAGGGAAGAGTAAAGGTCTGTAGAATTTTATGATTTTTTCCCCACTGCCAGCATTTTTGGTTCGGTTTTACATCAATGAGAGAGTCAAATCACTTTTAATCTGTATTTCACAATAAAATCATGGGTGAATAGGACCGGTTCTGCGGCTCACCTTTTTTATAATATTTACTCTAATGTTTATCGATGTATTCATACAAAATGTATCGTTTATTATTAATATAACAGCTAATTCATTTTCATATTAGAGCTATTACAAATTACAGTTTACAGCAGAATCTATGGAATACCTCAAACACAAAATAAAAAAAAAACTTTCTGTTTGTCAGATACAACACAAGGGGTATTCATGATATTGTTATAAATGTAAAAGGTTTAACATGCTAAATATTATAAGTATAGGATTGTGAGCAGCGCAACTTAGTCTATTTTGTATGTTAAATGTAGAGGAGCTCCTCGCGGATTTTCTTGGTAACTTGTATTGTATTGTATTGTATTGTATATGTAACTTAGCAATCTTCAAGAGCTTATTAAATCTCTAAATTTTCGTCACATTATCTTTCCTATACCGCACTTGGTTTCTTTTACTAGGTTTGTTTCCCCATTATTTTATTAATATTTGTATACGTTATTTTATTAGAATTTAAAAACATCTAAAACAAAAACAATACTAGCAGGAACGGTAAGCAACTAACCAATCAAAACGACAGCAGACAAAATGGTGTGAAGCTCAGCTGGTCTGTTGCGTGACGTCATTCTCCATTTAGCAGACCTAGTCACTAAACAAAAGGGGTATTCATGATGTTGTGTTAAATGTTTCACCATGTTAAATGTTATAACTATAAGATTGTGAGCAGCCCTATTTAAAGTCATGTTAAACGTTAAATGCATAAAAGCCCCCAAGCGGATTTTCTCAGCAACTTGTTGTATAAGCCTTTATGCTTATAACCTTCCTTCCAGACCCTCATGTTATTGTTTACTTCAGTTTTGATTTAAGCAATTAATTACAACATGCCTAGAGTGAGTGAAAAGTGGAATTTGTGTGAAAGTTTAGCTTATGAAATGAAATGAAAAAATAACTTTATTCTGGGACATATGTCCCCTAAGAATAATTACATGGTTCATATAGTGAGATTTTTATCTGGCGAGCGTTTACAAAATTTCAGATAGTAGAATGAAATTACATTGTTTTTTTCTCAAATGTATCATTAAAATTATCCATTCTGGTTTAATAACAGGGATATGAATACCACAAACACACGAAAGAACTGAGCTGTCACAACAACAAAAATGGCGGCGATCTCAACTGGTATATTGTGTGACGTCATTCTCCATTTAACAGACCAAGTAACAGACTCTCAGCCATGTTAAATGTTATTTCGTTTTACCACGGTAAAAGAAGGCAATTTTTTTCGATTTAACATGAGTTTTTCCATTTAACACGGAAATATTTCTCCTTCTAACATGTTAAACTAAAGATCATGTATTCATTCGCTACTATTGAAGAAAAACAGCTGTTAATACAATTACGTTGTTATGTGTGGTAAAAAAAGTACAACTGTATTCATTAGAGGAAATAATTTAACGTTAATTATCATTTACTTAATTACCATTAATTAGTTCAACAAAGTATTTACGATCCCGGCTAAACAGGATCCCTGTATTTTTACAAATTGTTGAGCACAATAACAACGAATTAGTTCAGTCATTAAAACATTTATAGAAAACAAATAAAATATTAGCATTTTCTAAACGGTTCTTTGTGTCTTTGAGGTGATTAATCGAATTATGAAACACACTTACACTTACTTATGAAACAATGTTTATATCAAAATTAGTCGAAAATGTCCCTAAATAAAATTTTGTAGTTATTATTTTTTCGTAGAGCCAGTATATTTATAGTGTATAAGAAAGAACATAAAAAAAAAAAAAATTTGTAGAGTTATTTTTTTTTTTTATTGTATTGTCAATAAAGAAAGGAGGCTGTTCCGAAGATACAAAAAAATCATTTTTGAGCTTAGTTTAGCAAAAAAAAAATGTGTGTTTCACATTCATAAAATGTTTTAGTTTTTACCTAGACTATACTACACTACAAGGAATACAGTAAATGCCATTAAAAATTAAATATTGAAGTATTTAAGGCACACAGCCCCTAATAAAGTTTATTTTATTCAAGAAAAACCTAAAATGCTCGCTTATTTTTCTTTCGGATATCATCAGAAGCTCAATATCATTAAAACTACCTTCAACACAAAAAATGTAATGACATTATTTAAAGTAGCGTAAATTTGTTAAATTATGAATCCTATTAGAGCTGTTATTTTGTGCAAATTTCATGGAAACGTGTCAAGATAAATTCAGAAACTCCAAAACTATTCTTTGAAGAAGTCTTTGAGGAGCTCAGTGAGATGACGAGGGTTCACCCAAAATTTCGTCAAGTACCTCTTTCTACGCCTCTGTATCACCTTACTCTAATTATAATGTTAATAAATTAATCATATCGATTCGTGACATAAAACTACATTAATTTATTAATATTGATTGGGGATTATAAATTAATATTTGCCAACCAATTTATGGAATAAAAAAAAATCAAATGATCCATTTCAATAAAAACAAAAACAAAAAAAACATATAAGTAGGTCATATTTAAAGAAACACTTAACTTTTTTTTTTTTTACCTAAAAGAAATAAAATGAAGAAATATGATTTTACTGGGTGTAGTAGGTGAAGTAGATACCTTTTGTAGTAGGTGATAGGTAGATACCTAGTAGGTGAAGTAGATACCTTTTGTAGTAGGTGATAGGTAGATACCTAGTAGGTGAAGTAGATACCTTTTGTAGTAGGTGATAGGTAGATACCTAGTAGGTGAAGTAGATACCTTTTGCTATCTTTTAAACAGCTTGATCCTGATCATAGCCTATATACCAAGACTCTTCTCAAGAGTTCTTTTTCCTGAACTAGTTAGAGATCATGAACTACACATTCTTACTGTTAACCAGTTATGTGCAAAAAAAACTAGTGAATAATTAAATTATATAAATAGTTGGCCTATAATTTCAAATTGTGGAGATGGTCAGGGTTCCAGTCAAAAGAGAAACAAAAATAGTTGTTAACTGTTGATTGACCGCAACCCTCACCATCTTCTCCATTATGATAATATAAATTGATTTAATAATCACTGATTATTAATTAAGGAAAAAACATGCAGAGAGGAAGAGTAATATTAAAACACGGGATATTTTAAAAAAACTATTTATTAAAATGATTTTCATTGATTCACTAATTCCAACGAGTTGATTTCATGACTCGCCCGAATGAAGGGCTTTAGATAGAAACTAAAAGTGGAGAACGGAATGGTTAACTACTTGCACAGTATATCAAAGAGCTTTTGATTTTCTTTTCTTTATCAAGTAAAATACTTCATACTATGCTGTTTTCCAAGTTGCTGAGCTAGTTGGATGGCGGCCTGAGAAGAGGGCACAACTTCGGCCAGTTCACATACTCGGAGGCATTATAAAATATAACCATGAGAGTTGTCGACGCCATCGAGCACCAGAACAAGAGAGACAGGAGAGTACCTGTACTATATTCGTTTGGTGTAATAACGTTAGCAAAGAACATGGCGACAGTAATGAGAAATATGAGTGGAAAAGCTGAATATTTGAAGTCCCTTTTAATATCGAGAGGGCTTTTGATGACTACTCCTTCTTTTGGAGAGACACGATAATTACCCAGCCAAAGGTCCAATGCATCCATACGAAAGCCATCCTGGAAATTGTTTTTGTAGTATCGTACAAGGGAGTTTATTCCATCTTGAAATACGCCAGCCTTTGTCCTTTTTCCAGTTCTAGTGAAATCAGTTTTGAGTGCTCCCGTACCTGAATACTGGATTGATATTAGATCTGCATGGTCACTCCATAGTGTTTTAAATGTGCTTTCTAGACCAGCTTGATCTTCGACTGTTTGCCCTTCTTTCAGTACTCCTAATCTTTGTAAGATATACGTAAGACTGGCCCTAGCCAACAAAGATTGTACCACATTAGTCCTGTCTAGGCAGTCGACACAATTTGTCCTGAATACACCATCCTGCCGGGATACAACTGTACCATTTGCATTAATCATTGTCACTGACATTTGTTCTAAATCATCAGCCAGGCGATCGATGAGAATCTTCAATCTATCATACCGCAGCTTGGAACATTCCTTATGGAAGTCAAAAGCTTCGTACTTCAGATCGGGATTATTTGCTTCATTTACTAACCTCTTGAATAACTCTTCCAGCTTGCCCTCTGAACGAGAATGGTCGATCAAATTCACTATAACTTGTCTCCCATAGTTCATGAGTTGCTTTTCAAAGTGCTTACTGAAGGCAGCAGTATGATTTTCATCTTCGATAATGTTGTGTCGTGGCTTCAGTTTCAGATTAGGGTACTGGTGCCAGAAAAATGGAATAGAACCTCGAATCTGAACAAAACTGGCACGCTCAGATTCAGTTTCAACGATCTGTTCAGTTTCAACAAAGTTTGCAACATTTCCATTCGAGTCAATTCCTCTAGTAAACAATCGGGTTCCAGCTCTTTCCTTAGACCTTCTGGAGATTAACACTAGACTGAAGGATTTGCCGTTTAACATGCAAGACGTTATTGATATAAAACCATGAATTATTGGAAGGCAGAACCTAGAAACTCCTGTGTCCTTGGCAAATTCAGATAAAAGATATTCATTCCAAACAAACTTCTGCTCTGCCCTCTGGTATATTGGCACTTTTAAGAAGTCTGGTGATGTATTATTTAATCTCTGAACAGTGTGAGAAAGGTCATAGGAATATGAAAAGTAAAAGTGGGGGGTTGCGAGAACTGATTCCAACATAGATACGTACTCCTTTTCAATTCTTATTTGTTCATCATTTAGGTGATTAGTACTTCTAGAAAAACATATAACCTCGGTGGATTCGATCCGAAAAACCTCTCTTCTCCCTATTTGACCAACTTTGGTCCTGGCAGTGACTACGACCAAGTACCGCCCAGCTAGAAGCTTGATAATGCCAAGAATACCATAAATAGTTTTTTTTTCTTCTATTATAGGTGCATCTCCACTGCTTCCTGGAACATTTGATATTATCAAGTTCCCGGTAAACCTATCTATAATAAGGCTGTTATCAGGATCTTCAATAGGCTCGATGTAAAACTTCTCGGGTGTGATGGAGAAGAGCATTTCTCCATAAATATTGTTTTCAGACATGATTATCTTCACTTAATTATGAGGGATTAAACACGATAACAGTCTTGCTAAATTCACGTCGCCACTTCGTTGTTAAATAGAAATAAAACAAAATTTTGACATACAACATATAATACCTTATAGTATAAGCACTGACGGGCGAACACTACTTCATCTATTCACTAATTGACACGAAAAAGTGAGACGATGTTTAGAGAACCACAACCTTCGTAACCTACTACATCACATGACTAGTGATAACCCGTTGTCATCACGGCGCGGCCTTCTGTCGTCTACTGATACTACAATTCACAACTGTACTCATTTCATATTTATCAAATCTAACTAAATAAAAATAAAACAAATTAGAAGAATAAATTATTTTAAAAAAATTAGATTCCGAACATCGAGGACCTAAACTATTGTTAGTTTTGTTTTTTAAACTATTTTATCAATACAATAATTAGTTTAGTACTAAAATATAGACTTAATTTATTTAATATTTAAACGAGCAAAGTTATAAGTTGGTTATAAACCATAACGAAAATCATTATCAACGTTATCAACAGATGTCTTGTGTTGAAACAGCGCTGCCCTCTGGCAGCTTCTGAAAGTATTGATTATAATATTCAAAACTAGGCAGGAACACTCACCGCACTATATAATATTATCCAAAGTACTACATTAAGTTAAACTCTAATTATAATTTTAAAAATATTATATCAATATTATATAATTAGGCCTACTCAAAACAAGAACGTTTTACTTTGTTATTTGGAGAATATTGACTGACCTTTATCAGTAATACTTTACCACAGCTTTATAATTTAAAATAAAGTAGAAAAATAGAATAAAACGTTTCCTTATATAAAAAACAAGGTTAAACAATATTCTTTCTAAAATGTATCGAATTATTTTTAAAAATCCGATGAAGTTGAAAACTTAGTCGACAACAAATGTTAGATCCCATTTTTTAAGCCAGTGTTTTAAATTACATTTAATCATAAATGCAATTACTTCTTGACCATTAGTCCTTGCAGCTATGATTACATGTAATTTAACCAGTGCTCCCGATTCACTTGATCAAAAAATACCCAATCTTGGAGAATCGTTATCACTGTAGCTGTATGATTGTTATGTCTCATTAGCTCTGGAACGAAAGTTGATAGGTATAACTGGTGAAAATGAAGCAACTGTCATGTTAACTATCTCATGTATATGCCTTGACAGTGAACAATTGTACAGTTTCAGTTATTGCGACCAAAGTCTCAGCCACTATCCTGGTGCAACTATTTGATAGTTACAGTTATGATAGCACGTACTGCCAAGACAGTTTATAGTCGCAGAAGTATTGACGAACAGGGTCTGGCGTGATAGTTAATAGTTGAAGTTATGTCGGTGGACTAACTGTCGCAACATATTAACCTTACCAAATGTAATGACGATTGGTGGGAAAACATCATTCTTATGTATTGTTTTGGTTTTGATTATTTCTGATCTTGAAATTAATTCTATTCAATGTTTTTATTAACCTCATCAACATTTGGACGGTAATTTGAAGGAATACGAAAGTATTAAGTATAAATCTAGCCTAATTATACACATTAACAATAAACAATAAAATGGTAAAACGATCAATTTAAAATTTGAAAAATATTGTTAAACATTAACAATATCTTTGCAGCTAGACCAGTAATGCTATCAGAATGAACTTTAATATAGAAATCCGCGCAGGGCCCCAAAAACAAATTTACCCGAGACCTTAAAATTACACTCATTCCATACCTAAAAAATAAATGTCATGTGATATGCTAATAAATATTTACGAAAGCGCGCAATCTTAAATTCGATTTCGTTTTTTTTTTTTTGGTTTTTTTTAAGAAGAAAAAGTTCAGAGCTATGGTGAAGAAGGAAGAAATAATAATAACTATAAGTGGGGCTTTATTAAACGTCAGATAACAGATATTTGATAACTATTTTTTTTTTATTTGACCGCAACCCTGACCATCTTATAAATACGGTCAACTATATATGTATATAATTATTTCTGAATGTAATTGAATTTCTACAATACTTAATTAGTGGTTTTTACAAAAGTAATCCTGATTGGTTTTTATCCAACTCTGCTTTAAACTAGCTTGTAAAATATTATATAGATGAAATCAAAATAATTAAAATCAATTAAAATAATGTGTAGAAATAATTGGACAAGTTTTCATTTTATCATCAAGATCATATCCAAGTGCAGTTATTGGAATAAAAAAAACAAATGTAACTGCTTAAAGGAATATTATTGAGCAGAAAGCTATTTACTCCATACAATGGGATTGCTTCATTACTAACTCGAGGCATTTTATTATCAAAGGCATTATGAAGAATGGCATATTCTTTAAATTCCCATAAAGGAACCTCTGTTAAAACTGTTTTATAAAAATCCCATTAAAAACTAAAAAATAAACTAAATTTATCCACAGAAAATACAATTTCTCGTAAGAATGCACATTATTTATTTAGTATAATTAATTACACATCGAGACCACGATTCATAATTAAATAAACAATGAGTGACTATAGATGAGTTGGAATTAATTCGAATTAATCAATAAAAAATAGGAATAATGATTCGATTGAAATTGATAATAAAATATGGCGATTTAAGATTATAAATCTGTATGGCTAAAACCCATTAAAGGTCAGTAATGCAGTACTTTGTAAGAAAGTCCCGTTACTAGACCAACGTTTGTGCAAGGAGGTGATTTGGTCAGAATCACGCTCGACCGCCAGATTTTTACCCAATTAAGGGTATCCAGATTATGGGCCTGAGTGATCCCCGGTGAGCTCCCGAATCCACAGGGCTGACTCAACGGCTACAGTGAAACAGAAAATAATCTGAGGAAATTCTGCATAGTAATAGACTGAGGTTATTTTACTGAGACTCCCCTTCAGACTCTCCTAAAGCTATTAGAGTAGTTACAAATTAACTTCAGCCTATAGTACAACTTATAAAATACCTTAAACACAGACTAAAACAAAAATATCAGGTGTGTCACTGTTCAAGCAAAGTAGCACGGAATGTTATAATATTGAAACCAAAAAGTTCGATAGTTTTTCTTTTAATAAAGCTCTAAGAAAAAAAAATAACAGAACTCTAATACAGTCTGGACGTTGTAAAGCACAAGAGATTTCCATGAATGGACACAAGACGTGAATGGCCTTGGAATGAATACAGAAGGCCTTGCTATTAGACAGCTTTGTTATCCAAAAAATTAGACAATTTGATTACTTACTACAAACAGCAAACATTATAGTAAAACTTAAAGAGTAAACAAATTTAAAACCAAATTTGAAACTAAGAAATTGGAATCTTGTAAATACTATATTGTGTTTGTATTGAAAAATAAAATAAAACATTGTTGGAAAGCGTGAACATTTGCAACATGTAGGTAAAAAAGTTAAGATAAAAAAGAGTTGAGAAAATTAAACTAATTCATAATAAAACATAATATAGCGGGAAAACAAAAATATTATGATATAGTTTGTATATCCAAAAAAAAAAAAAAAAAAAAAATGTGGGAAATTTTAGCTTTCGCCTCTACATGAAAAATTGTAATAATATCACTGGTTTTCATCATTAACATTTAATTAATGTTGTTGTCGACCTTTAATTAAGATATTTAGCAGTCAATGTTATTGACATAATTAACATAACAATAACATAAATGTGTTTATTGTTGACTGTAGATTCAATATGTGATGGTCAGTAATGATACTCAAATAAACAAAACTTATTTTATTTGTGCCGACGTTTCAGCCTAAATTTCAAAACTGAAAACAAAAAACGAGATTAAAACCTTAATTCGGATTTATAAAAATATATCAAAGAAACTAGAGAACATATGTAACATAATTAAGTAAAAATATTTAATATGAAATTTCTTTATTTACTAGGAGCAAAGGCTGATTGTTAATTTTTTTAAAATAATTCTCACTTCAACAATACTATATTTCATTTTCTGTTAGTATCATCTGCTACTTACTTAATTTATAATTATGAGAGTTATATTAATTAACTTAATTATAGTTATGAGAATTATATTAAATCTAGCCTTCATCAGAACAAAGAACAGAACAAGATAACAACCAATGAATATAAAAAATAAAATATAAACAGAATGACATAATTTTACAGAATGGAATTAATAAAATAAAGTGATGAATAAAATGTATACATAGGTAATTGAATAAGTAGGTAAAATAACATAATGAAGGAAATAAAATAAAAATGATAATGCAAAGAAATATTGATATATTAGTTATTAATAATTTAAAAAATTAAAATATGGAAAGAAAAAGAAAATATATGTAACCATAATAATATGTAGAGAGGTAAAATATAAGTAAAGTTTATCAATAGAAATGAATAGAAAAAAATATATATATATTTGGAAAACAATGTATGGTAATAATATATGGTGAACATAACTAATAACGTGGGTAAGGAAAATTGAGAAAAGAGGGGGGAGGGGATAAATTAAAGATAGGGAAAAAATACCGTGTATAATATTAAGTTGTTTTTTTTATGCTTTTGCATTAATTTTAGAGAAGTGTATTTATCGATTTGGTTTCCATAACTAAAGCATTAAGTATTATTGATTTTACTTCCTAACGGGACTGACTGCATATCCGTTATGCTCTTCGTTATAACGGTCTGCATGCGAATGACCGGTGCTTTACTGCAAAATTATTTACATGCATAACTAAAACCAAAATCTATTGATTTCATTTTTTTATCCATAAAGTGAAATAAAAAAATTGTTTGTGCCTTTTGATTTACAATTTGCTAGAGATCACAAAATAATATATATCCAAATATAGAGGACAAGTGTAAGAAATAAGGAATACAACTAGAATATTTAAAAGTTTAAAAAATATTTATTTATAAATCATTTGAACTTTAAAAATATATTCACAACATTTATATAAACACAGTCTTGGACATGTTAATTCAATATAAGTGCATCAAAGAGATCAGTTTTTTTTATAAATGATTTCTTTTGAAATGCAATTTTTTTTTTCCAAATTGAATCATTCATTAAAAAACAAGTATTATGTTTAAGTACATTGTAAAAAATTAAAATAATAAAGGAACATTATTTGTAAGGAGAAGGGAAAGTGCATATAACATTATGAACGGGATAGGCAATAAGGCCAGCGCAAGTTATCATAACTGCGTCAGCGAAGGTATTCATAGCCATACTGAACTGCCTCGCTTCTGGTGCCACTTCGTTGTTAATTCGGCGATAAGTATTCACATAAGATGCACCGCCTAATATCCCTTCCCAAAATATCACAAGCATTAAAAGTGGTAAATAGGTTACAAAACCGTAAAAAACTTCAAATAAACAAAATACAACATTCAAAAACTGCAACAGTGCAATGAACCATATATTGTTAATGTTGATGAGATTCATGGATGATCTAGAAGCGAACACTCCTATCTGGTACAAGACACTGTACCATCTGTACTGTTCAGAATGAGAGAGTTTCGATTGTGGAAAATATAAAAGTTCAAACAATCCTTGGTTGATGAAATATTCAAAAAGGTATACTAGACCGAACGGTGCCATGTATGTCACTAATAAACGAGGTATGAGTCTTAATTTGTCACGGAAACCCAATATATCTGCTTCCACGGGAACATTTGTGTCACTTTTTTGTAAACTTTCCAAAGCGTTGTCGTTATTATTAATTTTTGGATGGTCTAAACAAATAAAAAACAATATGGCTTCAATAACTGGTATTATGAGCATGGCTAGAAGAGTTTTGACAGGTTCTAAGCCTAATGTAGTAAGTGCTGCATAACTGACAGAACCCACAATGCCGGCTCCTCCCGTACCAGAAGACCAAGTAGAAATCACATTTTTTGTCTTAAAGAAGACAATATAAGACAGGAGGGATGATTCGCCAAGACCAGAAGACAAAGACGTGCAAACGACACCCAATATTATTACCCACTTTTTTAATCTGATGGCCACTAAAACGAATCCAACAATTGCGAGTCCAATAGTTACTGCCATCCTCAGGTAGATGCATAAAGGCATAAATGGTGAAGCAATTTTAACTAATATGGAAGGCATTATATCGGCTAGAAGAATTATGCCGGTACTCATGGTGTTGCACTCCCTTACATACGTTTTGTTCGACGAAACATCTTCGTGATTGAAGTCGGCGAGGATATCATGGGCTGCGCTTAGCATAACTACATAGCCATAATTGTTCGCTAAGCCTAAAAACCAAAAGATTATCACATTTCTGTATTTTCTACTACGAAACGAAGACCTCTCCTCTGGTTGTATTGGCATATTGATACGTGTAGTAATCAAAACATTTACAATAAGAGATAATATTGTCGTTTCTATCGACTATCTTTTGATTCTGAAATGTCCGAATGTTATACTTTCACGAAACATTCACAAAACATGACAGAGGGTACCGGCTTGGCGAATCGTGCACGCTGAACTAATGTGTCTATCGACTGCGGCCAAACCGCTTTCAAACTGATCATGCGCTTTTGCAATTCTGGAAAACCCTTTCGGAATGTTTCACATATCTAACAACTTTAATAATTCCCACTAATATTTAATTTTCATTATTAAAACACTACAGGAAACTAATATCCCTAGTAAAAGATTTGTATGGATTTAAGATTTAATCGTTTAGTTTTATATTCCTTCAAGTTTCATGTTTTTTATCCAATACAAACGTGAACAATTACTAAATTTTATTTATTTTTTATTATTTCTCCAAAAGGAGGAAATTAAAATCTTTTTAAAAAAACTCATCCCTGAATAGGATAAGATGAAGATAGTGGTAAATATTGAGGTATCAGGGATAAGAGTTTTGCAACCTCTTCTAAACAAACTAATATGATGTCTTCTCTCTTATGTAATCCGGTGTTTCTTTGACTTAAATGGGATCTTACAAATACTATTAAATATTTTTGTGATGGCCAAGTAAGATTAAGCTTAAAGAACTAAATGAATTTTAAATATGTTTTCTTTCAATTTATATATAAATAATAAATTTATTTATTATTTTTTGAATTTTAATTTAATTTTGATTAATTGTATTTTAATTTGAAGTGTTCTTCTTTTGTACAGGGAATTATTGATAGTTTTTATATATGATTGTGAATGTTGTAAGAAGGAAGAAGATGATCCTCAAGATGCAATAATTTATTTTTATCCGACTTGGGTCAATAACGAGCAACGACATGCTCTATGTAGTCAGTTAATGGGTGTGACACAATTTTGTGCATCATCCTTCTCTTTGCCGAGCATAATCTCACTACAAAGTGGAAAGTTCGCATTGAAAAAGTTGGGCAGATATGCTTTGGTATGCCATTTTAATTTACTATTAATCTATTTATACTTGCTTTACAATTATGAAAAACAAATGTACATGATAATGATACGAATCTATCAGTTATTTTCAGATTATAGTAACTAAACTTACAGTTTTCTTATGTCAGTTTATCACCAATGTTCAATGAACATTCTGTAATTATATTGATGTTTTATTAATTTTCTTATTGACAATTATTGTTTTATGATTTTTATTAAATCTGGGTGGTTTACCAATAAACTGACCCTAAGAAGATTTATTACTTCATAGTTTTGTAATTTGTTTCTCTCTCAGAACTTTTTTGTTCTTCAAATTATTTGCTTTCCCCAAATGGTCTTTAAGAACAGTCTTTAAACAGACCTCATTTACCATTTACTAAATTATTTATTGTGATGGAGACTAATGTGATTACATAATGGTTTTTAAGCTTCATATATCATTACATAATCTATGATAGAAGTCTCTTTGGTACTTCCTTTGTTCGGTTATTTTGTAATATTCATCTGTCCTGGGATCTCCATATTAGTGGTTTTAATTATCCTTTATTTATTGCCCATTAGTAATATGGCACATCATTATTTTTGATTTAAGATGCTTCTTATTGTTCAATTCTATGATGTATCTGACTGTTTGATTCAAGAAACATTTAATTTTTTTTTTCCTTGAAAGATATTTATACATAACAATCTTATCAAAAATCTTGCAGCGAGTGTGTAACTACAAAGTTATTGGTGCTCACTTAGGGTTACAGTTAGGAGTTGAGACTGCTTTAATTTGACAGTACTCTATGCTACTTTCTTGGCACCATATTTCTGCAGTTGAAAGCTTAAGATCCACTTGCATTCTTCCTGGTCCAACGTTTTGATTCTTAGAGCTGTAGAATAATGATGAGTTATATTCTAATATAACTCATGCAATTTTTAGCAGCTTCACTTCGACTTCATACATAAATTGAAAAATAACTTTATTATTCTGGGAGGGTAGTCCCTTTGAAATAATTCATGAATAAATTTTATATAGGCCAGAACTGTAGCCATATTTACTATAAACTTAATAATAATATATTGTACTTTTATTTTGCATAAATGCTATTTACATGGTGGGGTTACGACAGTATTAAGCTGTGAACTTTGCCTATGTTGGCGGAAAGGAATTTCTCTCCTCAGTTTGTTGGA
The DNA here is from genome assembly GCF_000696795.3 of Halyomorpha halys. Classification (NCBI taxonomy): domain Eukaryota; kingdom Metazoa; phylum Arthropoda; class Insecta; order Hemiptera; family Pentatomidae; genus Halyomorpha; species Halyomorpha halys. Next base: position 357,950 of record NW_027106553.1, read on the forward strand.
AGAGTATAGACCTGAAATGTACACTTCGCAGTGCCCAAATAAGTATTTAAGGACTTTTTATTGAAGGCATACTGTTTTCAGTTTTTTTTTTTTACTGAGTGTTTTACATATATTAATTAGTTTATAAGTATGAGAAAGTACCTTGTAAAGGTAATATGTTCTCAACCTATTGTACGAACTTTTCTGGGAATAATAATTAAAAAAAAACAAAGCTTAATAATTTTGGAACAATATAAAGTCTAAAATATTCAATTTTTGGTGTTATTTTTCTACTTAATTAAAAAGATTTGTAGTCAATTGATATTTAAAAAAGAATCTTTTAATGGTAAAGTTTATGTATATAGTAAAATAATATAAAATAAAAATAACACCAAAATATTTACTTAAAAGGTAATATTATAATAGAAAAAACTACTTCAAATCTTTACTGATAATGTCTGCATGCATGTAATAATATAATTATCCTAATTGAAGAAGAGTAGGGGACTGAAAATAAGGGATTTGAATAAGGGAACTCTTAATCTATAAGTTCTAATCACCAGGCATATGAAAAATGCTTGGAAATAGTGACATCGGTAAGAGTGGTTATTTGATAAGTTCCCTGATAAGAATGATCTTTGCTCGTCTCCTGTTGGAATTGAATCCTGGAGTTAAAGTAGATTTATTCTACTTTTCGATGGTGATATCTCCTTTGTGTTTTTCTTTTCCATATATTTAAAACCAAAAAGCCTTTCTACATCCTGTATGTCTTCTCTCTATTCTTTTATTCTCCCTTAATTGTTATTAAATTCAAGATATCAACCTTTTGACTTATTATGTACCCTCTTATAGAACCATTTATTTCTCTGAATTCTTTATCATTCGTGGTACCTCATTTTTGAGATTCTCTCCCCTTGTCTATTTGTCAGTCATCAGGTCTTTTCTATTTACCATATTTATTCCTTTCATTCATTACTAATTCACTGCTTTGCTTTAAGTGGTGTGGTAACTAAATTCTAAAAGTGGGCTTTTGGAAAAATTGTAAATCTTTAAACCAGAAAAATGTTTCTAATGTCAGATCAACAACAATTAATTGTTCATAAGGACTTTTGTCCCAAAAATTAATTTTTTTCATTTTATTTGATTTTCTACAATATGCAGTCGCTGATGTAAATTTAGGAAACCAATGAAACTTTTTTCTTATTATTAAACTAAATTACTAATAAGTTGTAGCATAAAGTACACCATACGAAATTTATCTTACTGATTCTAAATAATGTATTTACTTTACAGTGTGTGGGGACTGATAGAAACATTCCAGATTTAGTGTTGGAAACACGTGCAAGCATTTTATATAAGTTATTAAGGTTGTTCCATTACAGTATTGAAAATTTACAAGAATCGTCAATAGATGAAGATATTTCGGATAAATTAGCTGAACTACTTCAAGTATACTTACCCATATTGCAATATGCTACTAACACATTTGGAAATATACCAGTATTAAAAATACCTAAGGTATACTTTTTTTTTATTTGTTATAATTATATTTACTGTAATATTGTCTTGATGATATAATTTTTTAGCCTTATATTTATAATAATAAGTAGGTATATTTTTCAATTTATAGAGCACAAGTACACTTTACTTGGAAGCAAGACAAACTTTACAAGGCTTTCAAGAAATTCATGGTGTTCTTGGCGGTGTGCTACTCTATCAGAATAAGTATGAATTATAAAATATTTGTTTATAATTAACAAGACTCATTATATTATATTATATTTTTCTAGCTGGGAAAATAAATTGCTTTCTCAATATCAATTCTTTATTTTATCAAATTAACATGAATAAACTAATCCTAATCTTGTAGAAATTTCAGACAGGATAATAATGAATGAATATATAATGAAATGAATTAAGGCCTGCCCATCTTCAGTGGCTAATTCTAAAACATTTCAATATATTAACATTAAGTTTTTATTATATTTAATTAGTTACATTTAAAGTTTTAAAAAATGTTCTAATTTTTTCTTCTTTACTATTAATTTTGTGCATTAATTGTTTTATTTTCATTAACTCCTCAAATGATTGTTTACAGGTAATTCTTCTGTAATTTTCAATAGAATTTTGTCATTTATTTAAAAAACAAAATTTTTATAAATATTAATAATCTTTTCACTTTCTTGAGACTGGTTATTATCGTTTAAATAAATTAAATTGTATCCAATTTAAGTCTCAAAACACTCTTTATTTCTTTAAAAGTCCAACATTTCGGCCAATTCGGCAATCCTCGAGCACAATCTTAAATACAAATTTAAATTCACATCAATAATTTAAAAAAAATTGCAGGCTGTTCAGCCCTGGTCAAAATTACCCTATTTTGTCACTCTTCACGTTAATATTAAAAGTTTTAAAATTATAAATCAATTTAACTTTATTATCACAACAATATTCTTAAATTCATTTTTTTTTTTTAATTGTTTTATTTTTATTAAATCCTTAAATGATTGTTTACAGGTAATTCTTCTGTAATTTCTAATCGAAATTTTGTCATTTATTTAAAAAAATAAAATTTATATATTATAACTATAACAGCTCCACAAGCAATTGACGATGATGAACTTATGAACAGACTTACTGTGGAACAAAACTTCTCAAACAGTTGAAGGACTTGCAGTAAAACTGAATACGAGTGTATCGATAGTTTCTTGATAGTTAAAGACCATTGGTAAAGTAAAAGAGGTAGATCTATGGTTACCTCATGAACTTGATGAGGCTTTCATTTTATTGCTTACTTGGCTAAAAAATGAGTTTTCTCAAAAGGATAATCACCTGTGATGGAAAGCGGACGGTATATTACAATAGGCGTCTGTCAGGTCAGTGTTTATATATTGACGAAAGACCGAGACATATGCTAAAATCAAATTTGTATCCAGAAAATTATTGGTTTCTGTGTGGTGGTCAATGTGATACCATCACATCCACATCTTACTGCAGCAATATTAACATAATGCATCAAAAACTTGTCCGAAAACGACCTGCATTGGTTAACCGGAAGGGACCTATACTGTTACACGACACTAAACAGACCTCATGCTTCATTGCAGACAGTGAAGAAATTAAACGAGCTGTGTTACAAAGCCCTACCACCCCTACCATATCTGCTTTATTTGCCAGACTTATCTCTGTCAGATTCCCATCTGTTCAGAAATTTGGACAACTTGTCGCTCTATTTCTCTTCCAACCTTCAAATCCTATATCTTTAATCAGCTATTGTCCATTCGATTCCTGAAGAATGACAATTGAAAGCTTCACAAAATAAATAGCAAAATTTCCATTACAAATCACCAAAAAATGACTTTTAACCACCATTTAAGGATTTATTAAAATTCACAAAATCAAAAATTATGCAAATTATCCCCAATAAAAATTCTGTCTTTCATTTGTCGCTCTATTTCTCTTCCAACCTTCAAATCCTATATCTTTAATCAGCTATTGTCCATTCGATTCCCGAAGAATGACAGTTGAAAGCTTCACAAAAATTGTAAATTGATAGAAAAATAGATGAAATTTAACATGAATATTATTAGATGTTTTCAATATCCACATAGAGTCAGTAGGTACTTATATATCTTTTCTTTTATTATTATTAGAATGTATATTGAGATTTATGTTTTGTTAGAGGATTTATTTATTTATTTGTTGGGCTTATTTATTTATTATTTTATTTCACTCTTTAAACTATGTTTACAAACAATAATTGTTCCTTTTTGTTAATTATTTTTAGTTCATTTGTGTTTGATTGTTTTTCATTTGTATTATTAGAAGTTAGTCACACTATCATTTATGTGATGATATCTGGTTTTGTTTTATGTCTTTTCTTTTCTTTTTTTATTTTACTTATTCTGTTAAATATTGTTGTGTGTTTATTTATCTTATCTTCTACAATTTATTATTTTAGCTATATTTATGTTCTATAAGTTTATTTTTATTTTTTTTAATTCTGTGTCGTACTCTATGAATGCTTCTTACCCGATACCTGCAATATTATTCTAAAGGGACTAGTCCTAGAATAAATATATCATATTATTATTATTAAAATTAATAGAAAGTATAAAAGAACAAAATTGGACATTTTTAAAATCTTTAAATGTAACTATTTAAATATAACAAAAACTATTTTAATAACTAGTGCTCATCTGGAATTTTGATAGGATTATTTTATTGGTGTGATGTTGATAATATATAAAATTATGTTAATTGACTTTGAATAACAAATTAATGAATAAATTATGTTATACCAACAACTATTTTATTAATTTATTGATTATTTTTGCTGTAAAATAACTGCCCATATTGTACTCAATAGTTTTATTGTAGATTGTGTAAAGTGCCAATAACTGGCCATATCATACTCAATAGTTTTATTGTAGATTGTTTAAAGTGCCAATTTACTTAAATTTCTGTTATTTAGTTTTCCTTGATTTATTTTTTTCAGAGTTGTAGCAACTCAGTTGAATAAAGCCTTCACGAAGCAGCTGGTGGTGACCGACCCTTATAGAATTAAGGTATTTATTCTCCATTTTATTTCCTTGGAAGTTGGAAGTGTTTGTTCTTTGTATATTAAGTTGTTGAGATAAAATATTTCCTTTAGAACATCATCACTTTACTTGTGTGAAGTTTCGGGGGGGGGGGGAGGAGGGAGGAGAGGAGTCTCTCTCATCTTCTAGTACTAATATATCCATTTCCTTTTAGCTATATATTTAAAAAATATTACACGATACAATTGTTACCATCGTGTTCTGTAATTATTTTGTAAATAGTATTTAATTTAATTACATTTTATTTTTTTCTTATTAACTCTGACCATCTTCTTACATTTTATTTTTATTTGTATTATTTTCTTTCGAAGCTTATTGTAGAAAAACAGATGTATTTATATTTTGAATTATAATATTTAAGAGTAAGAGAAACAGTTGCAAAGGGTTGGTAAACAGTTGCTAAGGCATCGCTTAATCGACGATCTATATTTTAAATCAGTTTTTCTGATTAGTCGCCTAGTATAATTCATTACCAGCCCTGTCTGCGTATGTTATGTGTTTGTTTGGACACTTTTATTGTTAATTGTGAACAAGTGTTATAGCACCAGGCCCTGTCTGCGTATTAGTTGATCTTTGGTTTAAATACATTTCGATCATTACAACAACCAGACCCTGCCTGCCCTCATTAAGAGCCAGTCTGGCCATTTTAGTTTTTGTATATCTTGGACGTTGATTGTGATAAATATATAATACAGTCCTCTGCATTTATGAATACAATTGTGGTAATTAATTTAACTAAGGAATGTATTAAAGAGCCAGTATAGGCGTGGAACCACCAACTTCTGACCAATTTGCAAAGAGTTGTAGTGGTATTTATAACTATAAAGCAATAACTTACACAGCATATCATACATAAATATCTTCCTCTGACCTATCGGAGTGGTGCATCCTTTCTTCAGGACCATCCCATCTTGTCTCCAACCATTCGGAGTTGTCATCCAGTATTTTATTTCCAAGTATCTTCCTTAATTCCTAGTATCTCCATTCCTAGTATTTTATATCCAGTATTTTATTTCCTATAGTTTCCTTCATTTCATAATTAGTTTTGCTACTTTTATTTTGTCTAAAAGGAAAAGGCTTTTATTTTGATTATATTTATTATTTTATTTTAACTCTTTTGCTTTATTTTATATTATACGTTTTCTATTGTTGGCCAAATCAATGTTTAAATCCGAACCAGTTTGTTTCTTTTTTGTCCTTTAAAGATTTCCTTCAAAAAGACTAACCTAATTGAGGTGGCTTTAACAACCATCTTACAAGCAATATGAGTTTTTAATTATGTAACTATGAAGACAAAATTTCGAATTGGAAATGGATATATTTAACTTAAGAAATGATAGTACTATAAGATGATAAGATGAGGAAACAGCTCGGAACGTTGTACAAGTAAATATAGAGTATTAATAATCTTCTAAAGGAAGTCTCTTTTCACCTCAACATCATAATATTTGTAAGTTATTTACATTTTATTTTGGTATTTGTATTTATTAATTATTATTTTATTTTTTTTTTTTATAGCTTCCGGCTGAAACAGTGGTAACTTCTTTTCACCTTCCATTTGGAGTGCAACTTATTAAAGTGTATGTCCCATCAGCTGAAATTAAGAGGCTGCGGGAAGAAAATCATGAACTACTGGACGCTTTGAAGGACGTGAGCAATTGGAGGAAAGAACTACAAAATTCTCAAAGTCAGAACGTAAATAAGGTTAAAAAAATATTAATATTTTATGTTGTTGTTTTTTTATTGGTTGATAGATCATATTCTACCCTTGTATGAGGAGTGTTATATCTCAAAATTGACTACTTTTCAGGTATCTCTTTAAAAGTTATTCCCTCTGAAAATGTTTTTTAATCAAGAATTGTATATTTTATAATGAAGTCACTTTTTTACTTAGTTTCTTATCATATGACTTTTTTTATATTATTCACTAATTGTGATTTCATTGGTTATATGCTAAGTAGTCCAGGAGCCAGAACCAAAAAATTAATCCTGCAAAAAATAAAATTTCCTATTGCGGTTTGTTTTCAGCTTTAACCTTTTATGTATTTGCTATCTTACCCAGCGTTTGTTGTTTTCAGCTCAGCTGGAAGCGTAATTCACTTCAACTCATTAAATTAATTTATTGTGTATTTTCCTGTTTTATTCTATATTCAGAACAATGTTTTTATAGATGAACTGCAGTAGAATTAAAAGAATGGATATGATAAATATAATATAGTAATAAAAATAAAATTACAAAATTGAATCAAATTAAGTAAATTAATAAATTTTATTTATATAATAAAACCAAATATATGAATTATTACATATATATAAATTTGGAACACCGTTGTAGCTCTATTCAATATTGTATATTTTATTTTCTTCACTATATTACGTTTATTATTTCCATTCTTTTAATTTTATTGCATTTATTGTGTTTTATTTATACTAATATATATTTTTTCCCTTATTATACATATTTAAATAATGTTTTTATTTTATTTTTTTGTTAGAATAGTTGTGTGAAGCCTCCTGAATCCTTTGTTTCAATGTGTGGTATGAAAAGAGATGTTTCTCGCATCTTCACCGTGCTTGAGGAAGAAGGAAATGAAAACCTTGAAACAAGAGATCAAACCGACATCCCTGATGTTGTCCGTGACGCTGTTAAAGCAAGACATCTTGCTAGAATTGAGGCAATAGTTCCTAATAACTTTATTATACCCGAATCATCTATTAAAATTCGACCAGCATTAACCCCAGATGACATATCTACCAGAAAGATTCCTATTAGGTAATTTATACTTTTAGCTAAGTTAGCAGATTTTATTTTAAAGATATTCTGTGTTAATGCTACGTTTACTAACATATTTTTACATATAGTTAGTTTTTTTTGAAAATCCACGTACATTTTATATTTTGTATTATAATATTTAAAGATTATTGGTCAGTGTGGAGTTCATTGGTTGGTGGCTCCTTGCAACAGACCAGCAATTACGTTTTTTAAATCATCTGTCAGTAATTAATTTTTGGCCAGAATTTCAATACTTCATCTGGGTTAAGAACAAAAAATAAGATAACAACCATAATGAATAAAAGGAATTACAGAATGATTAGAAAATAAGTAAATGACTTATATTATTGTTACAAAATAATGTTGAAAGACATTTAAAGTCCAAGTATTATAAGAAGATAAAGCCTGTATGAGAAAAATAATATTTAAATTAAGAAAGAGGAGAGAACAAAAAATAAAATACATCTGAAAGTCAAGTTTGTAAATATATATTTGAAATGAAAATTATTTAAAATAAAGTGACGAAAAAAGGGAGAAATAAAATTTATATGTAAATAATTAGATATGTAAATAAAATAACAGGATTAAAGAAATAAAAAATAAAGTTATATTATTAGCCAAAAGGAATAAAGAAATATCAATATGAAAGAGAAAATGTTGGTAGTAAATATATGTATAAATTATTTAAAATTAAAGTTATGAGGGAAAAAACAATTTTATGAGAAAGAAAATATATGTAATTAATGTAATATGTAAGTAAAATATTAGAATGAAAGAAATAAAATACAAAGTTATATATAATAAAGAAGTAATTAGTAAATATTAAAATAATAACTGCTTAGAAGGAGAATATAAGAATTCATGACGCATGATCATGATACAACTAAATTTCTCATTTGTCTTTGTTTTAGATATTATAGCATCGGCCTTCCGCAGGTTAATTCCGAGTGGTGCGACTCTCCACCTAAGCCTAGGAGCCCTAGGCCATATTATAACACCATATGTGATCCAAAGTATCCTATATTTAAACACGATGGACTTCCAGCTTCTGTTTCCCTTTCAGAATCCCGAATCATGAAACAGTTTGAAGTATTGAAAGAAGAAAAACATCTGCCAAAAAGTTTAAACAGTAAGTGCAATTAAAATTTTATTATTTTTTCTATTCAGGAATTTATACCCAATAATTCAGGGATCAGTGCACTGAATTTGAATATATAGATAGGCATAAGGCAAAATTCATTATTTTAAAGAAAAAAAAATCTGGGAAACAGCACTAATCAAAAAGAAAAATAGTTTGGAATATACAAAAAATTGTTTCAAGTAAAATAAAATATGTCCCCAAATTAATAGTAAGAACTTGATAATGAACATAAGAGCCCAAAACATTGTTCGGATGACATAATAAAAATGTAACAAAAAGTGTATACATTCTTGAAAAGAAAAAGAATTATGTTTTGACAAAAAAAAAAAAAAAAAGATTGTTTATATTTAATGAGTGTAATTGCTGTGATACAACATTTATTTATTTCATAATTAGCACTTTTATTATTTTATATAGAGAATAGTTACATATTTAAGTAATGATGTACTTCTGTCTTATACATAATAGATAGTTTTCAATATTATTTTATACAGATTTTTCATTTATTTATTTTTGTCAAGTTGGAAAAACTCAGAATGGGAACATCAATGGAAACAACAAGATTGAAACAGCTGACAAACCGCCTGAAGTTAAGCCGCAACAAAAAATCAAATCTTCTTTTACATTACCTCTCAAGTCAACTTCAGGTAATTAGAATATTCTTGTTCGTAAGCTTTCAATCGATTGATTCTATTCTGTTGATTATCCTTAACTGGGATGGCATTTTTATCTATTCACACATTTTTTTTTCTACAACTTCGATGTACATTAGATGCTTTATGCTTCCTGGGAATATATTGTGATATATTGAACAATTTTTATTTTATTGGAATATCGTTGATTGACCGTGTGCATATATATTATAATGTCCTCTTTTTTAATCAATAGTTGATTTTTATATATAAATGGTTATAGTAAAATTTTTAGAGGACCAAGGTTTTGTTTCATTAGTGTTTTTTTACTGAAAGATTGGCAACAGTCAGTGTTAGTTTGTTGAGAAAATCATCAAAAGAAGATTCTATGAAATTGGTTAGTTTTGTTATACCTAAATTTAAATACATTTGTAAAAGAGACATTAATTTAATTAAGTTTTAATAGTAAAATTGTCTGTTTCTGATTGCCTAGAAACCCGCCCTGAGATTAAGACTCTATAATATATATAATTAAAAAATAAAAATTCTCATATTTATTTA
>NW_027106553.1:367806-442615 GCF_000696795.3 Halyomorpha halys
TGCTCAAATAGAAAATGAACTATTCATGTATTATGGGCCAAGGTTTCTTCTCACTTTGCAGGGCTTTCAAAATGAACTATTCATGTATTGTGGGCCAACGTTTCATCTCACTTAGCAGGGCTTTCAAAATGAACTATTCATGTATTGTGGGCTAACGTTTTTTCTCACTTTCAAAATTAAAGAAAGCTAAAGAGTGATTTTCTCTATTTTAAGTTATTTTGACCGCAGCCAGACCATCTTCCTTTTATTAATTACACACGGTCAATCAGCAATGTTCCAATTTTATTATTTTTATGTGAAGAAGATAAGCTTCAATAATTTAGAAGAAAAGTGATTTATTAACTAAATCTAAGTGGCCTTGCGGGCCATTTATTTATCTATTGTGCAATAAATATATAAGAAAATTAAATAAAAAATAAATTTAATATTATATGTTAATCATTCTTTATCCAGGTTCAAAAGGACCTCATGGAATTCCTCTAACACCCCTGCTGGCCAGGCTGTCCCTTTTAGCAGAAGAAGGGAGTACGATCGAAACTCCTTTAAAAACACCTTCAGCTTTTGGAAACAAAATAAAGGAAATAAAAATTCAATCAGGTGAAACGAATGATGTCCATTCAACTAAAGAAAAAATGAATATTCCGGGTAACAATGATAAGGATGAAGATGACCTTATTCCCTCTGTCCTTTATGTGTTTGGTATCAGCAACACGTCTGTGCTGCTTCTGATTGAACCCACGGTGGCAGTTCAGCCTGAAGTGATACACACTTTGGTAAGTGAAACAGTTCTATTATTTTAATTTGTACGTTTGTTTAGCTAGAAATCAATTTGAAACACTTTTAATGTTATCATTGGTATTAAATTTCTGTTATTGTCCACCATATAAAAGAGAATTTTTATTTTTATGAACGTACCCATATTTTTTCAAATTAAAATGTATATGCATATACACAAATAATTAATATTATGTATTCTCATATATATTTATATACATAAGTGCACAAATAACATAGACTTTGTTCATTTGTGGTACACTGGTGATTTATTGAGAGTAGGAATTAAGCCCAAATATACAGTAGGGGTACTTTGATATAATTTATGGCTTAATGTTTAGTTATAGGGACCAAGTCCTCACAAATAGACAGTTGTAGGGACCAAGTCCCCACAGAGAGTCAGACAGTAACAGTAGTGTGTGTTTTGTTAGTCGGCCGTTATCATTGAATTTTTTTTATGGTTGCTGCTAACCCACAGTGGGGTATATTGGCAGTACAGCACAACAACCACATTGTGTTGGATTGGAAGGTGATACCATGTGTTCAAGGTTCCATAACATAAACTAATTTTTTTTAAACAAACTAAATTTAGCAATTTTTATCACTTTTTTAAAAAAATATTATTTAAGAAATATTTTATTTAACATTTTCTTTTATTCAAATTATTTGTATATTATTTTTTTTTGTGTATAATGAGAAAACATATCCTTTTGTTTGATTATGCTGCTATTTGGAGCTTTCTGTGAACACATCTAGCCTTTAAATAAAAAATTATTTATTGTTAGTTTTTTTAATTTATTTATTTAATACTGGCCAGCAGTTTTGGCAAGTTCATTTTGAACCCCCACAATTATTATTATTTATAAATAATAATTGACATTATATAATATTTTTAACCTAAAATAATTAATCTATTTCACAGAATTGAACTTGAATATACAATGAACCGATGAACATTTTTATGAATTTGGTTCTATAAGTTATATCAAAAATTTTTCATTTTGCAACAAAAGCACATATTATGAAATATTGATAGAGACATGAATATTGTTGATAAAATTATCAATGTAGCTTATAAAACAATTTTTTTTTTTAAAACATCGTGTGGTTTCTTATTAAATATCTGGCTAGCTTCAATTGAAGGAAATGTTAATATTTTTTCAGATTGGAAGATCGTTGATTGACCGTGTTTAATATATAAAAGGGAGATGGTCCTGGTACGGTCAAAATAACTCATTTAGTAAATAAACTATTTTTTGTGAGGAAACGTTTGCAGGAGTTCATTGGGGCAAAATAAGATACAAACAACTAAAATAATATAACCAAGTAAGATAACAGATAACATGAAATAAAAGTAAACTAAGATGATTTAGAATATGTGGAAATTTATATAAAAATTAACAAAAAATTAATTTTCATTCATTCATTTTTTAGCCACACCTTAGTTTACTTTTATTTCATGTTATCCCTTATCTTAGTTGGTTATATCATTTTAGTTTTTTTGTATCCTTTTTAGGCCTGATGAAGCCATGCAGAGTGGAGTGAAACGCTGGGTCGATAAATAGTGTAATTAAAATTTGATTTATTTTGACCGTACCGGGACCATCTTCTTTTTGTTTATTTATTTAATATTTTTTCCTTTGAATAATCAAAATAATTCAATTCTGACATGAACGATATGGCATTAGTCTGCCTATTTGATCAAAGTTTTATTTTTCGATGACTTCAAATTACGTGAAATGTTGACTGGTTTTTTGTTTAGTTTTATTTGATTAATTTAAGGCTTTGTATTGGAATTTTGCTATTCTGTCTAAAAAAAAAAAATTTGTTTATTCACTCTTTCTTCTGACGGATGTACTGTGTAAATGTGTCATTTTATTTTTCAGTGGGAAAGAAGCATGACTTCCTTAAAACACATGGATGTTCGTTTGAGCACGTGCTTAAACGCTACTGAATGCAGCGGAAGTACCGATTACAGCTATTCACTGGTAGATGCTGCTTGGGGTCCGATAGAAAGAGGTGGAGCATACCATCCTCATCAGCTGGAGCTCCTCACCATTTTACATCACACCCTTTCAAAGCGCCCATTTATTACTGACATTCTAGTGAGGTAAAGTTAAAGTTGTTTTCTTCTTTTTAGCTATCTACATAATATAAATGTTGTGCATATACATAATTGTCATGACAATTTCATTTCTCTAGAAGCAAGTTCACTTTATAACCTTTTGTAATAAGTTTGAAATTATTGTGTGGATACTATTTAGTATTTTTCTAAATAACATTGAAGAGTATGATATAATACTTGTGAAAGTTTGTAAAAATGGAGACTGAACAACATTTTATATTGTATTTTTGGTTGGGAATTACCTTAGTACAAAATAATAACCTATAAAATATTTTATATATATTTTGTTCGAGACTGTTCTTTTTTTATTAATGTTAAGAACAAAAGATAAAAGATATTCAAATAGTCTCAATACTTCTTTATTAAATGACATCACATGTCCAACGTTTCGGCCATCATCAAGAACAATCTTTAATTTAGTTTCACAGCTCCAGCATTTATTTATTAAACTTTGTAGACCTGAGTCAAATTACACTTATATTTGTCACTACAACATTTAATAATTAACTATATTCTTTGTAAACACTGTGCTTTACTATCACTCAATATTATTGTGACAAGTTGCTATTCCTTAATTTATTGTACCTTTATAAAATTTAAAATTCCTTGAATTTTAAATTAAATTAAATAGATTTGATATTATAAGTTACTTAATTATCCTTTTTTTTTTTTTTTTTTTTTTTTTTTTTTTTGTAGGTCTGAAGATACAATTACTTATGGTTATCAATGTGCAGATACTCAAGTGTTTTATCAAGAAAACAATTGTACCAATTCGATTGGGCTTCCGACTCCTTCTGATCTCATGGGTGTGATCCCACTCAAGGCCAGACGTATATTAGAACGTGATCATGGGATCATACTTCTATAGAGTAGTTGCATGGTTCATCAGGTGTGCCATTGTAAATCTAAATCTAGTCATATTTTCATCGGAGATGTGATAGTAGTATTATATGCGATATTTATTTATATTTAATTTAGTCTTCCTATTTTCAGATTAAGTTAGGTAGGTTTCCACATGTTGAATTTACTTAACTGATCAAGTACCTTTTCCTGAGAAGATATTTGATCTCTTTGACCTCAATCGTTCATTATTAACTGACATTCAGTTATTATAAATGATGCACTTACCCATACCTTATAATAGAGATTGAGCATGAAGCGTCAAAGCATTGGCATATCATGCCATCTGTTGGCTATATAAAGAATTTTATTTGTTTTGAAACCACTCAAGAGATAGAGGCAATGTAGCAGATAGTCCAATGTCTGTTGGGGAGTCTTAGGATAACAAACTGCACCATAGTACAATCTTGCCCTTTTCAAACCTATCCTGGTATAGAGTGAGATTATGATTGTGCTAAATAAATTAAAACTAAGATAAACATACGAGAAAAGAATTTTTCAAATAAATTAATATGGTTCCTTTTTAGATAATTTATTGATTAATATTTTAATGAAATTTAAAATTTGATAAATCATATAAAAATATATACGTACCATATTAAAACATTAGTAAAAAATATTAAATAAAATATATTCTTGTTGTAATTAAAAAAGAAAAATTAGCAAAAAAAAATTAAAAGAAAAACTAATCGTTAAACGTCTTAAAACTTAAAATAAATGAATAATAGGGGGGTAACACCATCTCTGCCTTACTGCAGATCAATCCCCATTTTACATATTACACAACTGTTCATTTAATGGTACTACTCATTGCTCAAATTATATAATCATCAGTTGAACTCAATTTTTTATTCCTTATATATATATGTAAAATATAATATTGCACGGTGATCGCTAAAAAATTTTTTATGTAATAGAGAGATATGTCATATCTAAATTATATATATTATATGATATAAGTATCGTATATGTGAAATAAAATGTTCAATTTAATGGAACTTGAAAAAATGGTTCATATAGATGAACTCTTACTAATTACACAGTCGAAATACCATGGGCAGATCAGTTGATGTTATTGACGAGCTGTGAAGTGCCTTAGTTATATGTCTAACTCACTATATATTACAATTAACACCAAAGTTAAACCCAAACAATAAAATACTCTTGAGCTAGTTTTAACATTGATTCTCTGACTTAAAACTTAATAGGTGTTTATAACTAAGCCTTAACAGTGTCTTTGATCTCAAGTCAGCAGTGAAAGAATGGATCATGTAGTTTAATCCACTAAGCACTACCAAACAAGTATAAAATCACTAACTGTTTTCTACTTTTTTAGTTTCTTTGAACCATATGTGAAACAAGGAACCTAACATTTTTTGTTTGTGTTATCGAAAGCAATATTTTTTTTTGGAAGATCGTTAATTGACCATGTATATTAATTAAGTATGTGTATTAATGTATATTAATTGACCATGTAAGGAAGATGGCCCAGGTACATTCATAATAACTTAAATAGTTAATTAAACTACTAATTGTGAGTCAACGTTTCACCCCTTTGCAGGGCTTCATCAGGCCTAAAAAAGATACAAACTAAAATAATGTAGCTAAGTAAGAGGAGAGATAACATGAAATAAGGTATGGCTAAATATGATATAAAATAAGTGAAAATTTATATAAAAAATAAAAATAAGACGTACAGTGAAAATTATAAATAAAAAAGAATTCATAAAAGTATGCGACAGTTAATGAAAACAGAAAAAATACAATACACATTAAAAGGCGGAAAAATAAGGGGAATAAGAATAAAATAAAGGTCAAGAAAAAAAGGAAATTCACTGAACTGAATATGACACTCACATCCATCTGAACTGAATGTCATGGAATTGGTGGAGGGAATGCTGGTTAAGAGATACGTTATACATTTCAAAAGTACCTATTCTCCCATATCTTTTATATCTGTTTTTTCACCCCAATCTCAATTTCACCCCTTATACTTAGGTTTAGTACTTTATATTTAATGTTTACTATCAATCTTTCAACTTTTATTTTGCAACAAAAACCTATGGCTCTATCTATATCAAATAGTAGTACAGAATGTTGTGACCTGAAAATTGTTGAACAAATTATAAATATATATATAAGATGGTCAGGGTTGCGAAATAGAAACAAAAAAATTTAAGTAACAATCGTGGTAGAGGTAGATACTTCGAGAAGCTCTGGTTTAGAGTAAACACATGTGGAACCTTCCTTAAATTAATTAGCTTTTCTCCCCCTCCTGCAAAAAATTTCTGTTGCTAAGATTTGTTTTAAAATATCATATTCTGTTAAATACAAAATTTGTGCAGTAGCAAGATCTTTTGATTATATCAAAAACAAAGGTTGTAATGATTCGAAAATTCAAGTGATAAACAAATATTTTATATACGATTACTTACTTAAATTATATGAATGCTGTGTTTTGTCCCAGTGTACTCTCTCTGGTTGTTTGCTGTATATTATATTTTTTGTGATAAAATAAGACATAACCAAACAAGCTCTGTTGACTTCAATTCCTCTTATAGGTTGAAAGTTCTTGTTTTATCTTATACAATCCAATTGAGTACTTAAAGGATTCCTCAGTAATTGTTTTTTTGATGCAATTATTTTTGTTTTGATTTTAAAATAGAATTTATTTTATAAAAAAGATTGTGTTCGGTAATAGATTCATTATTTATTATTATGTTAGCATATAAAATTATTTTATTATGTATTTGATGGGCATTGCTTGTTGTTGATGTTTTTATACCTGTGGTGGATACTTTGCATGATATTCAATATATAACTTGAAAAATAAGTTTTTTATTTCTTACCAGTTCTGTTGGAAAATAAGTGTTTTCACCTATATATTTTTTTATATTATTGTTGAGGGAAACCCCCCTCCATACTTCAATTTAATTATATTCATGGCACTGCAAACTAACGTGCTGGCCTCTGTTGGCTGAGTAGAGAAGCGGAAAGGAGCCATTGTTTTTTTTTATCAAAAAGGGAGAATTGCCTTTTTAAATCCAAATCTAAGGCCATCTCCAAAATTTTTTCTATTTCGACTTTAATTTAGTTCATTATCACTAACATGGAGTTGAGGATCTAAGGGTACTGCTGGCTCACGGGGGGAGGTGGAGAAAAGTATCAGAGCAGACAAGAGCAATTCTTGAACATCATTTGTCATTCAGCAGATACGGCACATTTGGAAGAAATATATCCCCTAATTCAGAGTTAAATAACACACAAATAATATAAGTTTTTGGCTCTCTACCAAGTAAATAGGAATAGTTCATGAAGGTAATCTCATAAATTGACTGCAGTAATTGTACAATCATGAAGTCACAATTACACCAGAGTATTTCTGGGTTGTGTCCCAACTAAAAATATGAATTAAGGATCTCGAAACGAAAAAGAATTCTCTATGAAGGTATGTACCCCTTAATGCTTAGTTTAGCAGCTATTCATGTCTAAAGATTTTCATCGTTATGAATTATTTAGGTTATAATAAATCAATTAATGTCTTCCAACTAATTTATTAATGAAATGTAAACATTTTAATATTGAGCATTAAGACATGCTCTATTTTTAACTGTATGAATATGAATTTCCCTTTGTTTTGTTTTTTTAAATAAAAAATAATGGTAATTTTAAATGCATAAAATTTAAAATACATTAAATTAACGTACATTTAATTTTGAATATAATTTTTTTTTGATTAGTCATTTTTTTTTTTTTTTTGCTAACTGAAATCAAAATATTCTTTTCATTTAAGTCTAGGTATTAAGTTTTCCAAACATTTTCAGCTTAATTAACATAATGGCCACCCCACCATATGAAAAGATAAAGACCAATGTGCGCATCTATGTGTATATGTATATATAAATATACATTCATGTATATTTACATGTGTAAATATACAGATATTGTGGTAACTGCATTTACTGCTCAGCCCACAGTGGGACATACCGCAACAGTGAAGACCATATAGCTACAAATCAAAGATAAAATAGACAGATTCAATGACCTGCGCCTTGTGACAATCAGAGATCCCAAGTACAAGTCTGAGTAAAATAAACTATTTAAAAAAAAAATTAAAGTTGAACAAAAATGTGCATAATTCATATCATACATAAAATTTTAATAGTAATACTTAATTTTTATTTCTAAAAATCAATTTGCATTTATTTATTATTTGTAGCATTTTAATTAATTGTAATGTTTATTAAAATTTTTTTTATCTTTAATTCAAGAAATTATTTTTTTTTTTGTTTAAACATGTTAATTTGGTGCTGACTGTGTTATGGTTAGTTCATTTTGAACCCCTCACACTTGCATACTCCTAGACTGCAGAGGTTCATAACTTAGGGCTGGTTTCCAAGATGACAGTTACAGCCACTAGTATAGTGTAATTGTATAAATATTTGGTAATACTTCTGCACTATGTGGTGATGTGCTGTAATGGACAGTACCTATCACCATATGAACAGTGAATACTACTATATTTCTTTTAACATTTATTACAACTTTCTTTTAATTTTCAACTATTTAAGTTCAAACTACGTTAGTCATAAAAAGTTTTCTCCCAGCTGTCAGCATGCAAATGTAAATGTAAGACATTAATGCATCGTGACAGTACTAGCATAATGGAAAACACCATGAAAACAAGCCATTACAATTTAATATAATCTATTAAAACTCATAAATTCCTAAATCACACATCATAAAAATGCTGTTAGAACTAAAGAATCAAGATAAACTTCTGCAGATCAGTTTTATTCTTCAAAACTGCAGCCCGTAGACTTGAGTAATATAACATAACTGTATAACTAATCCTGAGCTTAATGTTTCACATTAATAGGAGACTTCGGTAGGTAGAATCCTAAAATAATAAACTTATCGAATCTGAATCAGCAATAAACAATACACCAATATCAAGAATAAACACCTCCAAAACAAAAAGTTTACATCTCGTAGAAGTCAATTCTCTGCTTGAGAAGAAAATTTAATCTAATACAGTGTAATCTCGGTGACCCCAACTAATTGCTGCAGAGGGGGGGGGGGATGTTTGGATTATAGAAAGTATTAGAAAAAATGGTGTATAAAAATTCAACAATATGAATATACACAACTTCTTTTTTTCTTAAAAAAAAAAATTGTTTTATTTTACATCCCTAGTAAGTGATGATTTAATCAGTTAAAACTATAGGATTGCTTATTTATAAATCAATACAAATATGAAAAAAATACTCTTTGTATGGATTTATTTAAACCGTGATTTAAAAAAAAAAATAATAAGTTCATCAACAAAATTTGTATTATAGATATTTCTACTAATAATTAAATTAGTTTTACAGATTCAAATTATTTATACAATAGATATAATTTATTTCTAATTCCAACAAAATATATTATGAACACTTCGATAGGAATTAGATTACTCAATATCAAAACTGTATAAAACTTTCCACTATCGATTTTCATGGTGATTACAATAACTTCCCTATAGATCGCGAAGTTAAAAATAAATATCCTTTATACATGTGCACTTTTATTAGAAAACAAAAAATTTACTGCCTGCCAAGTTTTCTAAAAAAAATTTTACTTTTTTACTATGCCACTTCAGATTATTGGAGTTTTCGGAGAACCGAGATTACACTGCACTTAAAGAACAAATAAGTATATTTTCACCTTGATGTGGGAGATTTTATCAATAAATTTTTAACTATTCCATAAAAATATTTATTAGATTTATTTACAATATTAATTTAATCCTAGCTCATATAAAAAATTAATAAATAATAAACCCTTTAAAAATTCAATAAGTTTTTTTTTTCTAAAGAGAAAAACTATTCCTTTAGCTGTAGATAAGTGATATGTATTTATTTCGAAGCGATACCACTTTCGATAACAGCTTAAAAGAAAATGCTTTTCTGAATAACGATAAGTCATGGAAACTTTATAGAATTAAATTATGTAACATCGTTAAGAAGTGGTAGTCCTTAAAATATAACTCAAACTTAATTTACCTTCTTGTATCACATGACATAAAATTCTGGGTCAACTTAGTAAAAATGAATACAATATAAGTGAATTAATAATAATTATGATAATTAATTGTAACTTACAGATTGCTATACACCAAAACCAGTGATAACAAACCTAAATTCCTCCTTATCAAAGTTTTGATTTTAGTTAAGGTTCGAACCATGAAAAATAATGAACCAGTGATCATTAATTCTGGCAAATAGGGTTGCTTCCTCTCGATTTTATGTCTAAATTCAAGATGAGCACAAGTATAATACAATAATTATAATGAATTAACATTAATTCAATTTAAAATAGTTTATTTTTATTATATGAATTAAAGAAATTTAATCAAGAATAAAAAAAAAAAAAAAAACCTAGCACTAAAAAAGGGAGAAAAATTGTATTTATACTCCCATTTTTTGTGCATGTTTTTTTTTTATTGATAAAATTTAAAGTAAACCAATTATACCAAAGTTAAAACCAATTTACCATCCAGTTAACCAAGTTATCTATTTTGATAAAGTTAAAGGAAACCAATCCTGAAAGTGGCAATGGAAAAACCTATTGATGGTCATTCTGTTGAAAATGTCTTCCAGAAAGATTCATTTTCCCTAAAAAACTTTTAGTTTTGGAAAAATAAATCTTAGTCTAAAAGACTATGACAGCTATTAGCACGTCTGGAGTTTTAATAAGATGGTGGAGAATATTTCATTTATTAATTAATAATATTATTTTTTAAAAGGAACACAAGAACCGAATCAATTGTTCCAAACTTCAACAGTAAATGACAAATAGGCAAGTTTCTACCAAACAAGAAGATATCTGAAATTTAAACATAGTGAGAAATGTTATTGAAAAGAATACAAGATTTCAAAAATGACATCTTGCAAGATATTCATAGACTAAAACTAAACAGTATCACTTAAAAATAAATACAGTTAACTCTCCCTAATTTGGCATCCGTAAAGATTGAAAATTTAAATCATGTTTTATAAAAATAACCTTTATTTGGGGGACAAATTTTTCCCTGAGAATAATCCTAATAAAAACTATTTGATATAATGTAAATGAATCCATCTCCACCCATGACCGAAATGCGAGGAAGTGCAGACAACTGAAGGTGATTTTGGTCCCAGAACGCTTGATTTTGAACGACATAGTTTCAATACCCAACTCTCTTTGATAGAATTGCTAGAGAAATAAAAAAAAAAAATCCCATACCATTTTTAAAATAGTTCAGTTATGAAAATAACTTTCTGCTATATAGGCTTATTTCATAAAATAAATATAATCGAAAAATGTCTAATTCTAAGTTGACTGAAAACTATAGAGCAAGAACCCCCTAATACTCAGTTAACAGACATGGTGTAGGCTTGATTCCAGAACTGGACCAGTTAATATTAATCTTACAGTGGTCCTCAGAAATGAATACTCCAACTCTGGTTGGTATGGGGCAGCTGATATAGGATAGCAGATAGCTGTCGGACATCGGCCAAAACACAACGGCAGTCGGACTAGTTTCGGTTTACGATGGAAAAAAATATATACAGAAGTAGCTTTAAAATTCATAGATAAATAAAACAAACCCTTTTAAACATAATTACATGCTCATTAATGAGGAAAAAACAAAAAAACATTATGGGAAAATTAATATGAATGAAAATTGAAAGAGAATTCTAAACATTTTTAGTTTTTTATAAGCGATTTTGAGGTCTAACCATGACAAACAAAGCATTTAACTAATTACCTCAACAAATCAATTTCCTGGTTTCCAAAAACCCTAACTTTTTACTGAAAAAATAAAAATACACAGCATCCAAAAATTTGGGTGTCTCTAATATAATTTCTAACACTTAGACATTAGAAGATACTTAACCCATAAATAATGAAAATTAACACAAATTTACTTTTTATGAATTGACATAATAGATATGTATATCATTTGTACAACTCACAATTTAAAAAATTGAACAAACAAGTTTATGTGTATAAACTTTTGTGTTAAATGCACATGAACTTATATGTGTTTATAACATTTGTACACACATGACCAGAAATACATTTACATGTTCCAAAAATCATCCGAAGCAGTCAACTATTAATTTGAACATTTAAAGCCTGGACTTTCGCAAGATTTTCATGTATTCGAAAATAGAAGGTTCCCATAAACCTAAGTAAGGGAGAGTCAACTGAATACAAAAACACCAAACAATCAGAATAAAAAAGTTTTGTTATCTGGTTGTATCACATGAAATCATATTAATAAACAGTTTAATAATTATTACAGATATTAAATTTTGAAAAGTAAGTATGGTGCACATTTAATGGTATAAACATATTGAGACAGACAGTGCAGAACCTCCAAGTAATAAAAATTGAAGTTCATCTTCATAACAAAAAGCATCATATTACCTCTTTCAAGATTTAGAATTTCTTCTGTGGTACAAATGCCCATCATATATCTTTCACAATGAGTGTTTTCAAAATAAAGAATAGAAAAAAATTTGATTGCAAGAAAGTTATTGAGGGTGAGGTTATTAATTTAATTACTTAATATTAGATAAACACATTTTACTTTTACTAACCCAAAAATTTAATATTGATATTTCATGTGATACAACTAGATGATATATAACTCCTTTGAAATCTTCACCACATTTAAAACACTGAAGGTTTTCTAAAATTTTCATCTTGGACACTCTTTTAATATAAAAACAATACTGCTAAATATACCAATATTATTTCAATTGATGACTGTAAAACACTATAATTTCATAATAGATGACTAAAACGGAAAAATAATACAGAAATCTCCAGATCGTGAAGGTATGTCAATGTAAAGTTGTTTCTTGTTTCTTATTTTAAAACCACTAAAAGCCATTCAGTGTAAAACTTCCATAAATCTATTACCATCAGTGATTACAATGTTAATAAACAAATGCGTAACCAATGAGACACTCAATTAATCTAAAATAAATGCAAGAATGGAAGAATTTCCAGTTAATATATGTATATATATATAATTAGGCCGTTTTGTAAAAAACTTTTCCCTTACATTTTTTTCTCTCACAACTCTTGTATAGTCTAACAATAAAAGAAAATATTTTCAACAAAGTATATTGCACAGTAACAAGGAAGGATTTCAATAAAAATAATAATAACAAAACTTGGGTACTTTCCTATTCTAGTGAACTACAGAAAATAGGCAGGCTATTTATATCTTTTGTGTCAGGTTATACTGTCCCTGTTATGGGTTTAATTGTTTACTCTTCTTTTTCATTTGGTATTTTGACAATTCTATGAAAAATTTATAACTTTACTTCTACTCCAAATAATAATAATTACTGTAACATATTTAGTAGCTAACTTGTTTTTCTATGAAATTGTAAATCATATGATTTTTACAACTAAAAGGTAAATATAATCAACATGTTTTTAAAGGAAAACCACAATTGAGGTAATAATAGTTTTAAGTATGTTGAAACAATATTTGCATAATATTTAGTAAATTACTATTTCGAGGATCTGCAAAAAACATTCTGCTGCTTTGCTTTAATAGTAGCACATCTGACAATTTGTTTCATTTGAGGTATTCCATCGATTGTGTCATCACACCATAGACTGGTGTTATTTTGTGACAGCCATATTTGCCAGTAGGTCTATGATACTATCTTTGGAACAAGTTGGATTCAAAATAAAATATAAATTTAATTTTTGTCAGATGTGCCACTCCTTGGAGCAAAACAATATCATTATCCTGCCATATCAAACCTTATTTCTTTCACCTAATTCTATCAGATTATTTCAGCTGGTATTTTGATAATAATTATTCTTAAGTTAATTTTTTTTTTCATTTATACTCATCTAGCCTGGTTTTGTATTTCATTAAAAATAAAAATCAGATACCACTATTTAACTTTTTTTTTATCAATTAATCGATTAAATCAATTGGGGATAACTTCTAACTTGTTAAAGAAAGACTAGACCGGAAAATCATTCAGTCATCAAAACATTAAACTTATCAGGCAAATGGTTCAAACTGACAGTAATACGTGACATATAGAAACAATATCGCTTCAAGATTTCGTATAATATTTTAATTAGTATCATAATGATGAGTTAATAGTTGAATGTGGTTATATAAAAATGAGATGATTGGGAATGCAGTCAGTGGCAGGTCTCTAGCACAAACGTGAGCTGCCAGACTGCATGACTTTCGCCTTACTCAAGGCTTGAAATTCTGGCACTAATAAATAAGTTGTATTTATTTGTGTGCTCCACTGACCGCACTCTCAACCAACTTCTCGTTCATCTCATCAGAGTCATTTAAAATATCTATTTTATTTGTTATTAGAAATTATTTGATTTTTCATAAAATCCCCAAAAATTATGCTCAACAACTTAGCCATTTAATTTCAATTAGTTAGGTAAAGATGAAAAAACACGATTATTAACACAAATAATATAACTTGACAACAAAGCAGTTATCTGTCTGCGACCTACTCTTTCAAAACCAGCAACAATAGGAAAGTACCTAAACTTACTTTTAATATTTATCAGAAACACAAGTCAACTCGATAAAACAATCAACATGTATAAATATATTATATTTATATAAACATAATTTCTATTTACAAATTCGAATATATATATATTAATGTATATGTGCTAGGATATAAAAAACAATAGATGCATTTGTTTTATTGAAATACAAATGTAACGTGCGACCAGAGCACATCCAGAATTGACTAGGCATAAAAACTATGTCAACACTTAGTAACACATTTAATATACGGCTGAATAAGACAAACTCAAGCGACGCTAACACTTAGTTCTAAAAGTGGTCCGCTAGTTACATACAGTAAACTGGGAAGAAGAAAAAAAAAAGTAAAGGAATAAGGAAAGCCGTTGTTGGCACATTATTTGTATTTGTAGTGGTGATGTGATGTAGAGTTTATATATGAATACAAGGAAAAACTAAGTAATAAAAAAAATTTAATAGTAGATAAAAAAAAAATTATCATAATCTTTTTTTTAATTAAAAATAAATAAATAATTTCACTGAATAAAATTTGTCATGAATAGGGACCGGATTTATAAATATTTACTTAGAAAACAGAAAGTTTCACTTTGTTTTGTAACAATAGCAAGTAAATAAAACAGTCCATATTCCACAATATGTCTTCTAAAAAAAAAAAATTAAGTGAACTCTTAAAAACTCATTTTTCCTTCTCGACTTGTTTAGTATTTATTTAAAATTGTAAGACCAAGCATAAAACAATTATTTCATTCCCATTGGAATTACGACATTATGAATTGGCATCCAATAGATGGAGTGAATGTAAACAGTTTAAAAAAAAGAAAAGCTATTCAACATTTAGTAATTGGAAAATCATATTACTTGGCAAAAAAATATTGTAAGGCAAAAATATCAACAAATTAAATTTTTTTTTATTACGTACAAATCCGGTCCTAGATCATGACTAAATAAGTAATTTCGCTGACTTTCTCACGATGAAATACCTAATTAATGAAAGGGCACGATAGAACATTAAAATTAATCAACACTTAAGAGATAAGAAAATAATTTCAAATTCCAATGCAAAATCTCTTTTTTTTTTTTTTTTCATTTTCAAATTATTTTTATTTAATTTTTTTTTTTGTCAGTTTCTAGTTTTTTTTTAACAATATAAATAATTGTCATAATTAAAAAATAATAATAACACAATTGGACATATATTAGAGGATTTTAGTAATACATCATTGAACAATTACAATGATTTCAGTTAGAAGTCGTGGCAAGGAGTTTTATTACTTCTACTAATGTTGTAAATCTATACGCATGCTCATTATTAAAATATAGTTAACAACTTTTCATATTATTTACATAAATAATACTTTTTTAATGATATCACTTTATTCATAGACATGTTTCTATAATGGAAAAACGGAGAAATGTATTAAAAAAAAAAAAAAATTCTGAGAAAAAAATATGAGTGAAAAACAACCGGTAAAGAAATAAAAAAGCTTAAATATAGTGTATTTACAATGGATAAATTTAAGATTTTGCAAAGGATGCGACAAAGACGTTTTAATTTCAATAAAAGTTATACAGCACACCCAATCAATAAATAAAAAAGAACAATAACAATAAAAAAATATATATTATTTAAAGATGATACTAAGTGTTTTTTTTTTTTAATTTTTTTTTTTTAATATTCATTATTTTATTTATACTGGAAGATTTATTATAGTTACATAATGAATGAGCAAAACTTTACAAATTTATATTTTACAAATTAGTCCACTAAACCATTGTCTTACCAGGGATTGGGAACACTAATTTTTTTTTTTTAATTTTGTTTGAAGGGAGGGGAATTAATTTCATATAATAATTACATCTTCTACAAAACTCGTGGTATAATTTACAGGAAATGATTTAACATTTAAAAATAAGTACTTTCTGATAAAAATAACTGCATTGATTTAATATGTTTCAAATTTACACGATATATATATTGCACACCTCGACTCGATCCAAAACGGAGGGAATCAACTTCGATAGCTTTTAGCTAAATCTAGGATCCATTTTGAAACATATTGAACCAATGATAAAACACCTACTTATTTTAAATCAATTCTCTTAACGAATCAAATTTTTAATTTACACATGTACAATTAATGTTAAGTTGCACAATAGGCACCTTTGCACTATTCGAAAGACCTTGTAATTTGTTTGTATTGCCAATTAATAACTAATATGACACTGATATTTTTAATTTTAATTTCATTTTTTCTCTTCATTATCTGCAGAACCAATGTCACACTTTACCTTCACTGAAAATTTAATCTGAGATTCAGAAAGGTAAGAAAACAACTTCTGCTAAACGATAAACTGAGGGGAGAGTGGGGGGGAGAGGTAAAGAAGTTAATATTACAAACGTGTAACTAAAACGGATAGTTTAAATAAATATATACACTCCAATGGACCTCGACACTGTCAAACATGAGTTAACTTTTGGCATTCTTATCGTAATAGTTGAAACAATATATACACAGTCTTCTGACACAGAGATATAACTGTTTCACCAAGTGTAAAAAATAATAAAATAAATAAACGTCCTAACCATAACTTTCTTCAACAATAGAACTGCAATTGAAAAAGAGGTAGTGCTGTTTTCACTCCAAACTCTTCTTTAGTATTCTTCCTAGCTGTAAAAAAAATTGTATTTTTGACAATCGATTTAGATACATACCTTGTTACATCTTACAAACAAGTAGTTAAACATGAGTTAACCTTTACAACCTGCCTCATACTGATATTTCATAGTTCATATCGTAAACAGAAGCTCTATCAGGGGTAGGAGTAGTGCCCCTACGTTCTTGTACAGCTGACTGCTGCATTTCAAGAGAATCCGAAACCTCGAGGGCCCTGACAAAAGACATGGGTCTTCTTCCTGATGGTGTTGCAGCTTTCCTCTTAGCTTGAGGTGACTGATGGTGGTAAGCAGGTTGAGGCGGCGGACGATAGTAGCCACGCCCGGTCGGACTAGTAGGATTGGACCGATATTGATCGTAACCGGAAGGGGAAGTATCTTTCCATGTATAAACACCCCTCTGCGGCGAACCAGCCAGTTCTCTTATATTATCTACCGTGTTGTTAGTCCTTGAGTAACTGGCGGATCCGTCACCGCCCCTTAGCAGTTCTCCTTCAGAGAGGAACCTTCTTTGGGGGCTACCACCAGCACCATAGTAACCGTTACCTCCACTCGTCCCGTTCCCAGGAACCCCGATAAAGTCTGGCCTCCTAGGTTGTGTAGGGGTTCCAGGATTTGACCTGGAAACATAACAATCATAGCCTTTTAGAAGCATTATAATTAAATATTACAATGACAAATTAATGATTTTTTGGTAATCCACTATTTTCAACTTGGCATCCTACGTTGAAATGAAATTATTCCCATTTTAACTTCCAAAGCACCCTTTTCTTTATTAATCTGGAAGACAATACTTCCTCCTAATCTGGATATTGCTACAACAACCATGGAAAAACAATAATCATCAATTCTTCCGTATTTTACATTGTTTATTGCTATTAATAATGATAGAATGATAGATAATAAATCTTTATTGTTAATAAACAAAATTAAAAGTACTTAAAATTTGTGTCAAAACATTTTTTTATCATCATCGCGATGAAAATTAATTTTTTAGGATTATTTGAGGTGTGAAAAATGATTACCAACAATAAAAAAGTTTAACAAAACATAACAAAGCTGTGTACTACGAGATGGGATTGTATGCTTTAGGCTATTTCTCTCCTAATTCTGTCCCTATGCCTAAGACAGTTGCATTAAAATTGTCTAATTTTTGGTTTAATAATTAACTTTTGTAGCATTAATAACAATAAGAGATTATTTCAAATACACAGAATTAAAGGTACTTTAGAGGGATTTTTTAAGAAATATTGACATTTAAGCACTCTCAGGGTAACTATCTAAATGAGGAAAATAGCGACCTCATATACTGAGTTCAATCAAAATCGTTATAGATATTCTTGAGAAAATTGAATACATGAGGAAAACCGATTACAGTGAAGTCTCACTTATCCGAAAACTCACTTACACGAAACATTCAGTTATGCGAAGAATTTCTCAACCCCCTGCAAAAACCTGAATTATGTGTATGTAATTATCCATTTATATGAAAATTAGTTATACGAAGGAAAGTTTGGACCTGCTTTATGCACATATTAGTAAATTTTATTCAATTCTATGAATTTTTGTTTCTTTCGCGGGAAGACAAAGGACGAAAAATACCGTGAAAAACGAAACAGTAAACAACTTTTTTCCGTGAATAACATCCTGTCCCAATGACTCTTTATGTTTATATTCTACTCCCTAATGTATAATAATAAGCTCGGACGATTCCGATTCAGATGACGAAGATCCTTTGCCTCTTCCATTTTTGCAGAAGCTCTTGAAGAGCATTTGAAGTTGTAAAACGTTTTATATATGCGAAAGAAATTTGCGAGAAGGAATCTAACACCTTAACAGAATGCGAAAGAATGATGTATTCAGCGAAAAGCAACATGAAACAAACAAACATAACACAATTTTTTTGTCAAAAATTAAAAAATTTGGATTAAAAATAAATTAAATGTTTATACAATAAATAATTTTTTTTTCACTTTACTTTGTTTTTCTTTCAATTGCATACAACATACGTATATGTACCTACTAATTATGAGAAAAAAATTTACATACATAATATGTATTGCGTATTCACTTACACGAAATATTCACTTATACGAAGAATTTTTGGTACCCCCTCATATTCGTATAACTGAGACTTAACTATATAAAATATGGCACTTTCAGAGTCGATTTTATTGAAAAAGTTACTATTACTTAGGCATATTTCCATCTTAAACGTTTAATTACAGTTTTGTACAACTTTTCATTTTTGTACTAGGGTAAAACATTACACAGACACACTTTACGGACATACAGACCATTTTGCAAGACTTGGTTATTTGGAATCAGGGAACCTCAAAACATATATTTATGTCAAAAATTTGAATTCAAAATTTTTCATCATTGCAATAATACTTCCTTTAACTACATATTCTGTATATGAGTGAAAATTTAAAATTGAAAAACTCCCCAAATTTTATTGCCACCAAATGCTTAAGAGGCCGGTGTAAAGCAAGGCAATTATATCACTTAAATATTACTTTTTACTTCCTTTTCATCTAAACAGTTTTGTGCCTCTCAGAAAACATAGTGTCTATTTCACCTAATATATCAAACAGTGTTATGAAACATTCATTGACGGTTACAAGCGCAAAATTAACTATTCATAAATACTATGCTTATCTTACCTTGTTACAGTAAAGCAGTAAATTCTTTATTTCAATTTATCATTTATCTGTTTTCACCCTCTACCAAACGCAATAGTTAATACCCAAATAAATCTCAGCTTATTCTGGGCATAGTGTAAGGGTGTCCCTAGGACAAACAGGCTGTGGCCCCAGGAGCCATGAAGATAAGTGTTATAAACTACTTTATAGTGCATTAAACTAGCTTCCATTTGATTGCTAATAGACATCTGTACGCTGAATGATCATGAGATATAGTTTTCCCCATACAATTCCTAATCAACGGATTTTTCATAATTTTGTCATGAAATGTTTCTTTTTAAAAAACTGTACATCAGGAACTACTAAATGTAAAGAACTCTTTTATAGAGCAATGAAAAATTAATTTCTATAATCTATCATAACATAAATATTATCTTTCTAATCAAATTAGAAACTTGGTGTAACTTGTTCTGACAATTCGCTAGTTAATTGAAAGCATTAATTTAGACTTAAATTGTATGTTAAAGACAGTGGAAAAACTTCAAAAGAAAGCATTCAAAATCATCACAAATGTTAACGCTAGTTTGAGCACATATTTAAAGTGAGAGAGTACGGAGACTGGCATAAAATAATTTTATAGTGTCTTATTTTACCCTCACCCTAACTTAATCCAATCTTGTATAGAACATTGGAATGGAAGGTTGATCACATCCTAGTTTTGAATAACTTAAAAATCCATAGTTCATTAAAAATATTAAGCCACGACAACTCTTTGCAAGACAACTTTTGTATAAAATTGTAATGTTTACCTTCTAAGTGGACTGGATATAGCTAGCGGAGTAGGAACTCCAATTGTTTTTAAACGCTGATGCATCGTAGGGGATGGGGCAACTCCAACGATCCCTCTTTCTAAATCAGGTGTATGACTTCTTGAGCCTGCCATGTCGAGTCTGAAAAATAATAACAATCCATTCAGTTTTTATAAAAGTAAAAACAGTTACCATATAATCTTTTCACTTTTTTGAGATTGGTTTTGTTGTTTAAATAAAAGAGTCAGTACCTAAGCCAAGTCTCAAAACACTCTTAATTATTTCATAAACAGTCCAACATTTCAGCCAACCTGGTGATCCTCAAGGATAAACTTAAATATAAATTTCCAGCTCACATCCAAAACTTTTCGCAGACCATTCTGGCCAGGTGATTAATTTCAGTGAACTCGCCCTATTTTGTGACTTCACCTTGCATTAAATTTAAAGGGTCAAAAATATTGAGTGATTAGCGGCCTGGGCTAAATAGCCTCCAAAAAGTTTTTAAATAATTGCATGTGAGAGGTGAATTTGTATTAAAGGGTGTCCTTGAGGATCACCAGGTTGGACATTCAAGGAAATAATAAAAAGAGTCTTTTCGGACTTTGCTTGGATACTAATTATTTTATTTAAACAGTAAAAACAATTTTTTTTTTTAAATATGAATTTCCCTAAAATTTACTGAACAATTATTTCTTTTTGAATTAATAAGATTATGAGTAATAAATAGTTGACTGACTGTATTAAGAATAGACAATTTTTCAATTTTTACATTAAAAATACTTAATACAAATGCTAAAGTACAAATGACACCAGTGGACAACTCAAGAAATGGCAGCAAACAGGTTCTAAAAAATTCATTGAGACATCATTAAATTTGTCAGTATTAAACAACATACTTTTTTTTAACTTTGACAATGTTTTAAAATTTAACTGGACAAACCAAAAAGAGATAGGAAGTTGCAAAATGGATACAAGTATTATGTATTTAAAATCTTCAAAACTTTATTATAATTATTGTCTTCAATTAAATTCAAATTAAATATTATTATATAAAAGAAAGATGGTTCAGGTCCAGTAAAAAACTAAAATAAAACAGTAACTAAACTATTTTTTGTGAGCCAACGCTTCGCCCACGTTGCAGAGCTTTATAAGGGCTATAATATTGTTATAATATGGTGTTCTGATCCACCTTCATTGTTGTGGCTACTTCCATTCAGTGAGGCGGCTGTTTTATTTTGTTCGTTCTTTTCC
The DNA here is from genome assembly GCF_000696795.3 of Halyomorpha halys. NCBI lineage: Eukaryota > Metazoa > Arthropoda > Insecta > Hemiptera > Pentatomidae > Halyomorpha > Halyomorpha halys. The sequence goes on from NW_027106553.1 coordinate 389,576, forward strand.
TTTTTATTATTATTTCCCTTATTTTTCCGTCTATAATGTATTTTTAAGTTTCTTTTTTAATTTGTTATTATTTACATTTTTATTAATTGTCCAATGTCTTTTTGTAATTCTTGTTTATTTATAATTTTCACAGCAAATTTTAATTTTAGCTATTTATATATTTTTTAGCCTTGATGAAGCACTGTAAAGTGGTGGTAAAACGTTGGCTCACATTAAGTCATTTAATTAATATTAGAGATTTTTTTTTATTGCACCTAGACCATATTCCATTTATTAAAATTATTTATTATGCACCAATTTCCCCTACTTACCAGGTCTTCATCATGGCTAAAATCGAGATACCAAAACTAATAGTATTGCTAAGAATATAGGAGTATAATCCAATAATATGACATGAAATATAATGCAAACTATGATAGGAGTTCAATTATAGTCCTTTACTATTAGTTTTTGAATGTTGGTTTTAGCCCTCATAAAAGCCTACTAAGTGGGGCGAAACATTAGTGCATAATAAATAGTTTGTTTGTTATTGTTTAAAGGCATAGAACCTTTTGGTTATCAATGCCTATGGCATGTTAACATAATAAATAGTTAGATTAGAATTCGTATACAGTAGAGTGTCGAAACTAAACTACAAATGTTCAATTAGGACACTCAGCTATATTATTTAATCGGCATCATGTGCACACTTCTCCATCCAGGACTTAGCCTGAGCTAAATCCACCACGTGGTTTTGGAACCTCACTATAAGATCTGCCCTTGTACATAACTATCATATAACATATACTTAATAATTAGCAGTTTTAAATATAACATAAAAAATGAAAATTATAACAGAATAAATTAATTCTACAAGTAGCACGTTAGGATATTTACTTTTAAGCGAAGAATTTAATGTTCTATACATTAATACTCTAAGGCAGGGGTGGATTGTGTAATTTGATAGTTTTACACATTCAGCACAAGGAAACTGGAAAAATAGAAATTTTGAATATGACATTTAATTTAAGGTACTACGTAAATGATTTAATGATTAGGACCATACAATATATTGCGATTAGCATTATAAACTTAATAATAACTGCGACAATAGACTCATAATGTATATACACACATGTATACATATTATGAGACATCAATAATAATTAATTTTCTACAGAAATATATACCGATAGAAATAATAATTTTACAAGCTGTAAGTGTGTTCAGTCATATCATTAAATGTACACTTACGTAGGAATAATTTTTATAAATGTAGAAACATCAAATAATACATAATTTTTTCAACAAATAAATGTATTTAAAATTTAATCAATTTATTATCGATTGTGAAAGATTGAAAAGTTAATACAGTTTATTAAACAATAAATTTTATAAATAGATAATTATCAACCCAAGGTTTACTTATTTGTATGGCAGTGAGGATAGAAAAAATATTAATAAATGAATACGATACATAGAAGAGAAATATTAAGCAGGGTGTATTGTTTTTTTAAGACATCAACTACAAAAATTTTCAAGACTATTGTCCAACATTGTGTTCTCTACAGAAATGAAAAATGGCCATTTAGTTTAAAACAGAAGAATTTAAAAATTTAGCATTCCAAATTCTACTGCAATTATTAATAAATAAATAATAACACTTTTTTTTTTTTTTACGAGGTTGAAAGAAAATATTTTTCTTTTAGCGAGTCAATTTTATTAGGTGTATATAGTAAAGTAACATAAGACATAATACCGTAATACAATAAATAAAACTAATACTGTAAAGCAATGTACACTAGTTTCACAACAAAATTATATATAAAAATATTTAACTAAAACAATTTTGCTTGTACCTCAATGCTTAATGCAAACCGTTTCCTTCTGTCAGCTATGACTACTAGACTACAGCAACAATGCATTTCAATTATGAACAAAATTTATTTTGTCAGGTCTTAATTGAACGAAACTGACCAAACACAACTGGGAAAGAATGTTACAGAAGGGATCTGTCCTTACTCACACCTTTGCAAAGATCTGTCCCTATCCAGACCTTAAGATACAAACACGTCCATTCTTTTTTAATGAAGTGTAAACATAGAAAATTTCTTATATAGAGGTCCTTAATGGTATAGAGCTTATAATAAATATTGTGCAAAGAATTTTTTTTTATAAAAGGAAGATGATTGAGGTGGGGTCAAAATAAATCAAATAGTAAATAAACTATTTGTTGTGAGCCAACAGTTTTTTAATACAATATTATATTGTTTTGCTTTCAAATGTAACGCTTATTCTTTCACAATCATTAATTAAGAAAAGATGGTGTCTTTTTTTTTTTTCTCATTATTTTTCTTTTTCCTTGACCTATATTTTATACGTATTTCCTTTATTTTTATATTTCTCTTTTATCTATTTTTTATTTGTTATTATTTCAGTTTTCTTTAATTTTTAATACTTTTTAGTAATTCTTGTTAATTTATACTTTCATTGTACATTTTAATTTTATTTATTTTACTCATTTTTATTTAAATTTTCATATATTTTAAATCATTTTTAAACTTAATTTACTTTTATTTCATCTTATATATTTCCTTAATTTGTTACATTACCACTATTTTTTCATGTTAATATGGAAGATAAGATCCCAACTCATTGGGGCCATTATTTCCTACCCTTGCTCAAAAGATTAAGACTGCATAATAATAATTAAAAATGCCTTGATTGCTTAACTAATAAAAATACTTGAAGCAAATACTGATGATACCTACTCAGAGAGTCTATTGACCAAAAGTATAAATACACAACAATAAAATAACTAAAAAATTAAGAAACTAACCAACCCTAATAACCAATCTCTCATAATACAAAGCACAAACAAAGTCTAAATTAAAATTTGAAATATTTGTTCAATTGACCTTACCTTGAAAACTTTTTATGAATTTCTTTTACATGATCCCTTATTAAGTGAGGCATCAACCAAATCAACAATCATTAATCAATACGTCAACCAGTTCAGAGAAAAATAATTATCTTTTCTATATAATTGATACAATTAAAAAATATCTAACAATCATATTTATAACTATAATACTTATATCAATAAATTACTTCACAATGATATCATAAATGTGAATAAGAAAAAGAAAATATTTTGATAGGTTATTGACGAGGTTATGCTAATATTGTTTTTAATATATATTTATAATTTATGAGTTTATGCTACTTTTGAATGTAATATAAACTTATAAGCAAAATAAAATACTGTTTAATAATACAATATCTTTATCGGGATCAGATGTCACCAATCAACAAATTAATATTGACCGACTTCATATGAAATATCAGTTATTATTATTTCAGAAATCCAAAGTGGTGTTAGTGAATTTTTGTTATTCACTACGTTTATGTTTACAAATTATAATTAAAAACTAAAACTAAATAAAATCTGTACTGCTACAACCCAAGAAGAGTCAGGGGTTCAATACGTTGTAAGGAAGTACTGTTATTATGCCAACGGTTGTGCAAGGAGGTGATTTGGTCAGAATCATGCTCGACCACCAGATTTTTACCCAATTTAGGAGGCTGGGTAGAACCCAAGGAGGGTACCAGAACCAACATGGTTGACTCACGGCTACAGTGTTACAGAAAACAATTTTTGGCCCACCCGGATTCGAACTCGGGTCCTTGAAGTTAGTAGCATCGTGCCTTACCCCGGTGCTACCACGCTCATGTGGTATAATTTATATGAATTATAATGAGCCGTTATTAATCCTCTCTTTTTTGATAATACTTAAAATCATTCACATTGTTTAGTATGTCATCAAATATGACCATGGAAACAAGCAATTTAGAGTAATTTTTTTTAATAAGTTTAAATTTGGACACTCGGCAGCCTAAGCTGCAAGAAACATTACCACAGTGTTTGGGGAAGGGTGTTACATAAAGACCATTCACCAGTGGTTTGAAAAATTTCTGGCTTGTGACACAGATTTGGATAACCAACTCAGAAGAAGACCTCCAACAGCAATTGGCAACGATGAACTTAGACTTATTGACGCATAACTGAATACAAGTGTATTCACAGTTTGTTGACACTTAAAGACAAGACAATGATTAAAGTAAAATAGGTTGATCTATGAATAGATACCTCTATGGATACGTTATGAAGTTGATGAGCAGCGCTAGTAGTGAAGTGTTTTCCTGCTCACTAGGCAAAAAAAATTAGGTAAACTTTGGTCTTGAGGGATGAAGTAACCTCGTTCATTGTACCAATAGAAAAACTTATCATGGTGTAATAGCTAATTTTGTATTAGTTGCATCAAGGCATTATAACCAACAACATAAGTATACTATTCAATTAAAAACAGGAGTGCTTTCTAAGAATTCCAGGATGCAATGAATAAATTTAGTATTTTTATAAATGCCACAAGATAAAATAAATGAGATTCTCTAGAACTGAAAAAGTTATGAGCTATACCCCATAGAGCAATGGCTACACATTTATACCGATGGGTCTGCATCCGGTAATAACAAGAGAGCTGGAGCGGGATGTGATAATTATGATGCAGAAATGCAGGCTATCTGCTTTGCGATGGAAGCCACTATTGAATGCAATGACAACACGGTAATATTCAGCGACTCCCAAGCCGTAATACAAAAATTAACAACACCAGGTGCAGCAGAGTCACCCACGGAAGAAAAGTGCAGAAACATGGCTGCTATCATGAAGAAAAGAGGAAGGGCTATAGCCCTGCAGTGGATAACAGGCCATGTTGGCATAGATGGTAATGAGCAAGCTGACAAGTTGGCTAAACTTGGTTGTGCAGAGAACCTTCCTTTCCTACAGAACAGTGAAATCACTTATAAGCTCTTATTATAAGGACAGAACAAGTGCTAGACAAAAAGTTCAAGCGGAAGGAAAGAAGTGGGAAAGCCTACTGGATAAGGAAAAAAGAGTCCCCGGCAATTTTAGCAGAGCTGAGAGAGTGGCCTGTTTTCGGCTAGTGACAGGACATGATCTGCTCCAAAAACACCTCCATCGAATTGGCATCGTAGATTCCCCGAAATGTCCTCTATGCAACATGGAGGACATGGATGGGGACCATCTTTTGGCGTGTGTTGGTCTGGAGGATGTTGAGCGAGATGCGGACCAACTAAGAGGACGAATAAAATTGTATTGGGCTGCGAGAGGGAAAATGGCGTAATAGCCCACTAATGTGGCGTAGGGGGAAAAAAAAAAAAGAACTGAAAAAGTAAATGAACCTCTATATTGCAGCATGTCAGAAATTAAACAATGTGGAAAATTAGATAGTTCTGTGATCAGTTATCACATCTAAATGATGAAATAAAAGCAATGCTGGCAGCTGGCAATAGGCAATTACATACGTTCAATAAGATACTAACATTTTTGAAATCTCCTCTGCAAAGCCCAGCTCATGAAATATTGGACAAACATCAGACCTGTAATAACAGTGAAATATGGACTCTGACCCAAGAAAATGAAAATAATATTAAACTACGCGAATGAAAGGCCCTTTGAATGATATAATTGAATGGAATAAAAAAGAGATTCAGGATAATGCCATCCAGGAAAAATTAAGAGTTAATGGTGGAGATATATGGCCAGCCCGATATTGCGAAAATCAAGATGGCAAGAATCTGATGACTTGGCAATGTGAAAAGGATGCCATATGAATTGTCTATCAAAAGGCTGTTGTATCAATAGTCGGAAAGAAGAAGACTACAAGGAAAAGCCATGTCTGAGATGGCTCCAAGTAAAAAATTTGCAATTAAATTGAAAATTCTACTTTGTTTAAAAATAACATAGTTTTTAAATTTAAAATAGGATTTCAAATCATTTTTTAATTAATCAAAGGCTTCATCAATCTAGCACTATTGACTCATTTCACATTTTAAGACATCTTGCCTTAACAAAAGAAATAAAATATAATTTATATGTAATGCTTTCTTTGTTTTTGAATCAACATGATGTCTTATTGTTAGCCAGGAATCAGTGCAGTGGAAGGTACAACTAAAATAAACAGATTGCAGCGTCCTTTTCAAAAATAAATTAGCATTTTGTTTTTTGGTCTAGCGGAGCATGGATACTTTAGAACTTCAGTCCTGCCAATTTTAATTTTTAAAATAACACTGAATATCACCTAAAATAATCCCAGGCTAAGAAATTATTTTAATCCTGCATTTACAATCTACTTTCATCCTTCATTTAAAATAATTATGATTACACTTATTCCAATAATTAACTTACTTTCAATATTGTACTACTATATTATTGTAAATATATCTACTTTCATTTTACGAGACATATTGAGATTATAGATGTTTATATAGTTTACCTAAATATTTAGGACTAACAGTAAAGTAACATTAAAATTAAAAGAAAGGATTAGGTATGTTCTAACTTTTTTTCTTCAATGATTCATAAACCTTGAAAAGAAAAATTATAATATAAGGCATGCAAAGTAAAAATTCTTAATAATGGCTAATTGAATCATAATATGAAAATGAAGTCATTACCTTGTCCTTGGCCTAGGAGGATAATTCCGAGGAGAATCTGAATCGACGGGAGGAAGGTAAAAATTTGTTTTCGAACCGTGCCTATGAAGGGGCGGAGTCGGTTCGCAATCTTGAGATTGTGAAGCTGATGGTTCCATTATTTCATCAACTACATCTCTTCCAGGCGATAACTAAAAATAGCAACAAAAACAATGTCCAATTATACTTTTTTTAAAAAATTACCTTATTAACATTTTAGGTTGAAAAAACAAACATGCATTGTATAAATTGCCTATGAGAAATAATTGTTTAAGACAAAGAATTTTATAAATCAACATAACCGCAATAGATTTTAGATGATTTTGCTTACATTGCACATACTTGTCCAGCGCACTCTTGTATTTAACTATTTTTGAAAATGCAATAAAAATTATATGCTATAAATGACATGAACTCCTGTATCTCATTAACTAAAATATGAACTGTCTACAGTGGGGGAAAAATTATGGTTTTACGATAGAATAAAAAATTTAAAATAGGAGTATCTATAATAGAAAACCTATGTATCATAAAAATCAATTGTGAAAAATAAAATAAATAAACAGGTTTCCTTAGAAATAAGTAAGAAATAAGTAAGTAGAAATAAGTACACTTCTCTTTATAAAAATATGCATCTATTCCAACCACCCTCTCATGGCTGTATTCTTGTGTTTCCATAAACACTTTGTGTACTATGTCTGGGATGAGAGACACATATGTGCACAAAGATTCATCAAAACCATTCCAGCCATGCTAAACTTACTATCTTGTATAAGAGATATTAACTGATAATATGTATAATTTCATCCTTAGCTTTCTTCTCAGTAACTCTGAGAAAGTAAGCAGCTGATCAAGGCATCTTCCCATTTAAAACAGGCTAAATTACAGTTAGAAAAAAAAGCCAAAATATAAAGCATTTGAATTTAGTTACAACTAGAACTACGGCTGCATTTAATTTAGAATGAGTGCAAATATTATAACTATCTCACAACTAAATCTTCATAGCACAAATTAAACTTTGAATTAGCACAAAAGGTTTACCAAAGTATTATCTATATATAATTATAAAACATTAATTTTGATAAAGCTATTTAAATAATTAATTGTCTTCAAGTTTATTTATATAATGAAAGCTAAATTTCATTTCAATCTCTAAAACTTCTTAAATATTTATCTTGATTCTAACTACAGCGCTACTGGAAAAAGCTCATCTAAAAACTTTTAAACAGAAAATAAAACTAATGCAGTAAAAAAACGTACATCTTTGCCTTGATGTTGTTCAGCGCTCGAATTCCCTTGCTGCACGACATAAAATTAGTATGAGTAACATATCATTTTTTTTAACTATATACAATTACAATTATACAATAAAAATTAGGATATTGACCCGTTTATGTTTAATAACAATTATAGAAATTTCTCAGGCTAATAAAAGTCTGATGGTGTGTTGATTGTTGACCGTAGACATTCTATAAGAAGAAGTTGGTCAGTGGTACGGTTTTTGGAGAATAAAATTAAAACTTGTTAGTGCCAACAACATTTCAGACCTTTATCAGGACTATGTAAAAAACAAGATAACAACCACGAAGAATAACAACAAAACAGTAAGAAGAAAAAATAGTAGCATAAAAATAAAACAAATACAGTAAAGAAAGGAATAATATTGCTCTCTGTGTCAAGTAAAGTCCTTACAATATTAATAAAGCATAGGATCCCAGAGATGAAAAGTTAAGGAAAGAGCAAGCTGGCTTCAGAAGAGGAAAGAGTTGCATCTATCTTATAAATACGTTGCACATTATAATAGAACAAAGTAAGGAATGGCAAAACACCTTATCTTACATAGACATAGACTATATTATATAGACTTAGAGAAAGCCTTTGACTAGGTCAATAGGGAAATAATGAGCCAATTGCTTACTTGAAGACTTCAAGTACCAGGCTCTTCATGAAATCAAACTTTCTGGAGCAATTAAAACCAAAATGGTGAGTACTGAGGATGTGTTGATGTATCTTTAATGCGCAGTCGTAAGGGCTTAAGTTGAAAATATGAATTTTTCAGGAGAGCAAAAACCAAGTTCAAAACATTATGTAAAATCTAATTATTGATATTTTTGCAATTTATCAAACAATATGGTAATAAGTCTATCTGAAGCAAAAAGACCTTATAACCTCTGTAGCTCTGATTTGGTGTTATAATATGACATAATCTCCAAATGCTCAAAAAGTGACTTAAGCCCTTATGACCGCGCATCCAAAATATGCTCCAACTCCTCTCCGTTGAGACGTGTTATTTGATCTCTACGTTTTTCCTCTCTTATTCTCACTACTATAGCTTTGCTAGCATTAATCTCCGTGTTTAACAGTTGAAATTCTTTTAACTTTTCACTGCAATTCTTTTAATTCTATTTTACTAGAAGGATTCACATTTCTTTCATAATTTCTGGACGCAACTACTCAGCTAAAACTGTGAGGGTAATTCTCTGTGACCCAGGCACTCTTCCCAACCTTGCCCTCTTCATGGTCATGTTAAATATCAATGTTAACAGCAATGAGCTAAAACTTTACCACTGCCTTATTCCCTAGGTATTCGTCAATTCCAGTACAGTAATATGTAAATTAATTCTCATTATATTTCTTTGTTTTTATTTAAACTAAATACGGTCCTCATCAGACTTGTCGCAACTACTCGCTCATGCTCTTCCAGTGCTTTAGTAATCCTGACCAGCTCCATCAAATATTTATATCAGATCCATAAAAACAAACAAAAACCAGTAAACTTCTTGTATTTTTCCATTATATTTGTTATTCTCCTGTATAAATGTATTTTAAAAAAATAAATGAATAATAATTTTTCCTTTTTGTTTTATTACCATTCATAATGGTTGTTATCTTGTTTTTTACATAGCTTTGATGAAAGTCTGAAATTTAGGCCAAAACGTTAGAGCTAATAGAACATGTTTCACTAATTGTTCTCTTTGCTGACCATATGCCAAACCAACTCTTTATAATGATAGTCTAACAATTATAAAAAAAAAATTAATATTACAGATTAAATTAAATAATTAACTGGTGAGTATATAAGGTGAATAGCTATAGGAGGATATAACGTAAAGTTCATAAATTAAATGTAAATGTATAAAACAAAAATTGATAAATGATTTTTATTTTATGATCAAGTTTTAAATTTTCGTACTTACCTTATTATAGGCATTGGGATTGTTTCCTCGAACGCCATTACTAGTGTCCATGTAAGTTTTCACCTGCTGATTTTCATGAGCGGCAATCATTGCGATGGCAGGGCAGTCTTTCTTCTTACCCACGTAACGGTTTGGCTTCAACAAACTATCAAATACTATTATTGCACTGCTCAAAATAATAAAGTAAAAAAATAAATAAATAATTCAAGATGTTATACTGCAGAAATTCTCTCGAACAGACCAGAAAGGTAGGAAATAATATAATGTTGGAAAGGAAAATAATTATAGTATAAAATACTTACAAATTATAGGCATCTAAAACAAAAGATCGAGTGATTTATTTAAATATATCTAGTTTGTGACATTATAAACTCTATTTATTTTCAATGAATAATTATTTCTAATTACTAAAAAATCTTAAGATGTTATTTACTCCTTTCCTGCTTTTTAACAAACTCCTGAGAAATGATCCCCATGGAGCCACTCAAGCTCTTGAGGCTTCATCGCTAGTCCTACCTAATGATTATTAAGGCATATCTTAGTTTCTACCATAGCCACTAGATGTTATACGAACGTACTTCAAAAAAGGAAGATGGCCCGTTCGGGCGCGGTCAAAATATAACTCAAATAGTAATTAAACTATTTCTTGTGAGCCAATAAATTTTAGCGCACACTAAAAGAATAATAACAAAATGTTTACCTTTATTTTCCATCTTTAACTGTGTATTTGTAATTATTTCCGTTTTCATTAATTGCCTAATAATTTTTTGTCATTTTATTTCTATTTTCTTGAATTTACTTTGTTCATTTTTATGTACACTTTCACATATTTTAAATCATTTTTGGCCATACCTTAGTTGACTTTTATTTCATGTTTCCTATCCTCTTACTCTGTTACACTATTTCAGTTGTTTATCTTTATTTTAGCCACTATAAACGTTTGCTCACAATAAACAGTTTAATTAGCATTGAAGTTATTTTTACTCCACCCAGACCATCTTCCTTTTATAGATTAAACACGGTCAGTCAATCACCGATCTTCCAGAATACACTTCAGTTTTTCTTTATTATTTTTATAAAGCGTATAGTTAAGGATTCAGGTAGCTAGACCAAACCTGGCCCATAAAACATAAACCTGTAAATTATTATAAAGCTTACTTTCTACCACATTTAAGGTAGAAACAAATTTCCAATACGCATAAAACTATTGCTATGTAACTAATTAATTTAATGAAGTAGTGAATTATATCCTTTATTTTTTGCCAATAATTCTTAAACAATGCATCCTAGTAAAAATCCTAAGTATAGTAAATAAAAGAGTATTGAATGAGTAGCATAACTTATTAATTTGGTGAAGTAGAGGCGTAAGTGAGTAAACAGTACAAAAAATTATATTTTCTCAAAACTGAGATTTAAGACTATATACGAGTCCACACTTAATTCAGAAACGAATTTCTGACGGTCCTAAAATGGTTGATAACAACTATTTAGTCATCCGCCACCAGTCCCAGGCAGCTGTAACCACAAAGTACTCTCACTATTCACTAAGCGGCTAATGATAAATAATATACCTTTTTGCGAACAGAATGATTTCAATGAGCACATATGCCTGTAAATGTAATTAACATGTAAAATATATTTATTAACATGTTGCGGTGATAGAGAACTTTTAGAATATTATAAATATTCTTATAATATTGTGAAGTTTGTACAATGTTTTGGGTTATCACATATCTATGTACTAATATACCTACGATTGTAACAATTAATTTAACATTATGAACATTTTTTTATGCTTACAATTAAAACCTTATAATCAATTTTACCTCATTTTGCTAAGTGCATCTATTTATTTTTGAAATATTGTCCCATTAATTAAAATTTACAACATAACACTGTCTAAACGTGATGAATTCACCCGCCCCTTTAGCACAACTCAATATCAAGTTATACCAGGTATTATCGCTTTGGGCATATCAAGATGCCTCTGTGCTATTAGGCTACCTCCCAGTTGATATGTCTATATTCAATAAATTTTGCTATTCAAGTTAAATATTATGGGTTTGAATCGGATAGTTTTATTTTTAAATGTTTTTCCCGATTCGTTATGTCTCTACTTATATGGCCAGTCTATTTATTATATCTGTATAGTGTGAGTTTAAGTTTTTTGTATTTCTTTTATAGTTTACTGTGTTGATATTTTTAGTTATATGAATTGCTTCTAAGATCCTTCTGCTTTTTATCAAGCCTATTATGATAAGAGTTTTTGAAGTTTAAGTTTTGGTTTAAAGTTATGCTGTGGTTAGCCAATGCTGTTCAGTTTATATTCTTAACATTTTTAGAATTTATGACATGTTTTATCCTTGTTTCCAGGTATTTTTGGATGTCTCTTCAATTTACATTTTTTCAGTTTTTGCAGTCAAGCCTATATATTCCGTTTTGTTTTTTTTATTTTATCTTTCATGCTTGAAAATAGGGCAACCCGAAACATAGTACAGACAAATATAGAATATTGATAATATTTATCAACATCTTGATAAGAACAAAAAAACTTCCTAGGAAAGAAAATCCTGGAAAAATATATAATTTCCATGTCTAATATTTAAATTTATTCATTTTTATGGTTAAAAATGACTATTGATCATTAAAAGGGATATTTTGAAATGTCATGATTCCCAGTAACCACACTTTGGAATAAAGTTGAAAATACAAGCTGGTTAAAAGTAACCCAAATGTTTGAAAATCACACACGTTTTATTATATTTCTGTATATATTTTTGAAGTTTAAAGTAATAGAAGTGAAACTAGTTACCTTGGAAACTGAGGCCCACAAAGAGAATAGAAGCAATTAGTCCAGCAACCTTGAGAGAAGGGATTATAACCTCCTCTGAACTTGCCAGTAACCTGCTCGTTTGTGGTTCTTCCTCTTGCGACTAATACGATATGGAATCCGGTCAAACCGAAAATTGGAATAAAAAGTAACGTGATTATACCTATTATAACAACACTGAAATTCACATTAAGGAAATATATACGAATCAGATAAATGGTATGTTATATTAATAATAAAATCGTGTATCAAATATAATAATATATGTGAATACACATACTGATAAAATTATTCAATCAATGAACATTTCTTTATTCTTTTCTTCTGATTACACAGTTTCTTCCAACATTTTGAAATATTTCCTCATCTTCAGGATATTCAATTTTTTTTTAAATCTAGGTCTGAGTAATATTCTTTTGTCCACTCCTATCGTCCAGATATTTTACGAGCAAAATCATATATTCTTCATCTTTCCATTAATATTTTCCTTAAGGAGTGTTTCTATAGTACATTTTAGACTAATCAATTTTCAATTAACAAAGATCGATTATAGTAATAATGAGCCCAAAGAATACTCACATTAAAGAAACTAAGAGACTAAAAGAAAAGGTTTAAAATAAAGTTCATTAATGGAAGAAATCGAAACCTATTTTCTTCCAAAAAAAAAACAGAGGTTAAATCAGTAAATTTTTTTTAATATCTAAAAAAAGGATACGAAACAATAGTTGTAACTTCAGTTAATCGCTCTTTGTTGAACAGGACATAAACCAAACAAAGACCGAAGATGGAAGCCATATGTATGCTAAGAGTCACAAGGAAAAAAAAGAAGTATCTGTAATTGCGTCTTCCAATACAATTATTGACCCATGGGCAGTGGTGATCAAACGTCTAAAAAAAAATTAAATTAATTTAATATATAAAAACAACAATGTATGAAAAAAAAATTACATCCATATTCAATAAAACAAAAAACTTATATAACATATTTTGAAATGTATTTTGCCATAAGAGCTTTCAAAACCTAATTATTTGTATAGAAAAAACCTCTGTTAACCTGCTACCTGAGGACAGGACTCTCCATTCAATCGAGGTCCATGTATTTCAATAGAAATGTAGAATAACACTGTTTTACAATCAAACATAATATTTTTTAACAGATTTTATCATACATTTTTAAAACAGAAAAAGTATGTACAATGTACCAATTAACAATGACAGCTAAGTCATTATAAGAAAAAGGTGTCATTTTCTTTAGATTTTCAACACTTACAAATTTTTAATGCTAAGTCCCTCACTTAATTTGGACATCGCCTTTTCTCCGCTGTTTTCTTTTTTTTTTTCCTTCCTTAGTTTACCAGAAGGATGGTTAACAGAGATTCTAATGTATTGGGATTAATAAAAGAAAGAAAAATAAATTAAATCATTTTAACTCACAAAAAGAATATTTTTTTCCCAGTAACTTTGAATTTTGATGTATTAATCTTTCATGGTGGTTATAGAAACATCGAACTGTCAATAGTGCTATATTTAATCATCGAATAGACGGCTAACTCTATAAGTAAATATTTAACTTGTATCAGTTTACCTCAATACAATGATTACAAACACTACAGTGAGAACAGCGTGGAGGGCGATAGAATTTACAAGTAACACACCACTTCATTCGAACGGTGATCCCATTTATTTCTGTATTTTTATATAGTGGTGATCTTAGATCATCTTCTCTGTCTTCATCAGGTGATGCTATAACAGAGGAAAAAATAAATATGTAAATTTTAAATATAAAATTAAAACAATTACAAATCAAGGGAAAAAAATTCAAACATTTATTAGTACAGGACTAGTGTGAAAAAACTGTAATCATTAGATTTGTTTCAACATGATTCAAAACTATAATTAAAATTGGCAAGATCATGGAGGGTATAAAATCAAAATATGCTAATAAACAAAGGAATACTGAGGCTTATCTAACAAAAATATTGTTATCATCTCAAATCATTATTAATCATTTAAAATCAAATTATGAGATTTTCAAATAGTCAAAGAAGTAAATTTAAATAGGAGGCGAATTATGCTACCAAATTTATAACAAAGCTTATTAAATAAAAGGAACTAGGTCTCAATGCGGTTAAAATAACTCAAATAGTAAATAATATTTGGCTGTTTATTACGAGCCAACATTTTGCCCCCCCCTCCCCTTTGCAGGAGTTCCTTAGGGCTAAATAAGGTACAAACAACTAAAATAATGTAACAAAGTAACATAATAGATATGGCTAAAAATGATTTCAAGTATCCTAAAATTTATAATTATAATTTAATAAAAATTAACAATAGAATAATTTACTTTGATCATTTTTATTAATATTTTAAATAATTTTAAGTTCTACTTTAAGTTTACTTTTATTTCATATAATCTATTCTCTTATTTTATTTTAGTTGTTTGTATCTTTTTAGTCCCGCAAACGTTGGCTCACAATAAATAGTTAATTTACTATTTGAATTATTTTTACTATACTCAGACCATTTTCCTATGTGCAATAAATATTGCACCCAAATATATTACACATGGTGAATCAATCATCTTTCACAACTTATTAAAGTTATAGTTAAAATTTTTTAAACTAATTTACATGCATTAATAACTTTAAAATTTACTTTTGTTTTGAAAAATAAACAGACCAAAAAGAAGAGATTAATCTACCTTTGGGAATCACTCCCGGATCCATAAAAGTTGCCAATGTAAAATTGGCGAGGACAAAGAATGTAATGACACCTTGGCATGCAGGTACCCATGGATATTTAAAAATGTAGTACTGGCACCTGAAAATTAAATTATTTGTTAAACACTTGAAAGATAATCAAGGTTATTATTTTATTAAAATTGTAATCACATATTTGTTTAGTAATATACAATTAAGGATAAAAGATAATAATAACAATGAAGGCCTAATGAACCCAAAGGTTCGATAACGATACCACTTAACGCTCTTTGCATAAATCCTTCCAGTGATGCCCTTCCAAACACAATTCTACTAAATAAGAAGAGAGAGAAAGAAATACTTTATTTATTCATGCAGCCCAAATACATCGGGTTTCTACATTACACAGCATACTGATCAATCCGTGATTGGACAAATATAAGTTACATATTTTTACATGATATAATATAATAGATAAATAACATTTTTTTTTTTTTTTTCCTTCCACAGTTTTCTTTTACAATTAATACCAGTCTACAAACTAACTACAAGTTTTTAGATTTATTCCTTTTTTTTTTTTCTTTCCCTTATATTTCACAACCCCTATTTTATTTGTTTAACAAATTCCCCTATATAACAAATATTAAAATATTTAAAATAATAACTAAACACTATCCTCCCATCTAAGTTTCGGTCTACCTCTCGGACATTTACCTGTCAGTTCGGTTTTTATTAATGTTTTAGGGATTCGCTCATCACTAAACCCTACAACCTTACACACCCATCTTAAATGCCGCAATGCTATAACTTGAATTATATTTACCGGGTGTAGGTCCCTTAATTCAGCGTTATGTAATCTTCTAAATTCTCCTGTTAATTCATGTTTTATCAGTCTGAATATTTTGCATAATACTTTACTTTCTAAAACCTAAAGTGGCTGTTCATCCCTTGGTGTAAGAGGCCACGTCTCGCATTCATAAAGAACATTGGGAAGAATCATAGTTTTGTAAATTCTAATTTTTAGCTTTTCGATAGAATGCGCGAGCTAAGATTCATGGCGCAAAGTGAAAATTAGAGATTTAATTATAGGAACGTGGAATGTAAGAGGTTTGAATTCCGCAGATGGGTTAAAATCTGTCACAAACAAGATTCTGGGATACAATCTAGGTATGATGGCGCTGCAAGAAGTTCGCGTGTTAAAGGAAGGGAAATACACTATATGGTACTGGGGAAGCAGGAAGCGAAGACAGTGATGAAGAGATTAAATGCGAATTCTATGATAAATAGGAGGGAGTTTACGATAAATTACCGCAAGGTTGTATGAAAATAATATTAAGGATAAAAGATACTGTAAATAATTTAATTAGCAAAGCATCTAAATGAGTGGTTCCCAACCCACAGATTACAGGAGCCTGATGCAAGAAATCCATCTCATAGAACACATATCTCAAGATAATTTAAAAAAATTAGTTCCTATCACACTTAACACGGCAACTCACTTCTGGCCATTCTAAAACTCAAGCTAATTAATTTAATATGGTGATTGATAAATGAATTAGCTCTTTTTTTCCCTGTAACTCCTGAACATTTTTTTAATTACCCCCTGCCTAGACATTTTTAACATATAGGGGGAGAGAGGGAGGGGAGTTATCTATTACAAGGCAGTTCCCAGGTTGCAAAAACCTGTCCCTCAACTCCCTGAGCTATGGGCGACCCATAACTTCCAAACTGTTCGTCCTAGTTAAATGGTTATAATATAAGAAATTAAAAAGCATCCTAAAATGGTTACTAATTTAATAATGAAACAAATACGAAAATTTCATTCAAATAAGTCTTTTTTCGGTTTTCCCCCTTTAAGTTCTAAACGGTGGATCTTAGTTATCAGGCTTCTGTACTAATAAAAGTCTGCAGATGACTAAGCCAGAAATTGAATCATGTACAGCACATCCTTTTTCCTGATCTGGGGCAAAGAGAAGGTCGGGGTCACCTTCGAAAAATATTTGAAAATTAGGTTTATGTTTTATTATGCGTTTGGCTGATAAAAATAAACACACAAAAAAATATTTATAAAATAATTTAAAAAATAAATTGTTACAAAAATATGAACAGCTGGGGAGTACGCCAAGGCTCTTGAGGGCCATCTGTTGGCAACCAATCATCTAACTGAAGGTCATAGAAGATATGATCATCTTTCATAAAGAGAGTTTGTTTAAAAATTAATAAAGTAGATAACATTCAATAATGAACTGTATCATTTGATAAATACAATGGAGTATTTACAATATATTGTACACATATTTTAAAAATATATATAGAAACATCCCTTGTGTGCATTGGTTCTAGAAAAGTAAAAGCTTACAGTTAATTGAAATATTAATTATGTCTCTCAATTGTGAAAGTTATATCAATGATAAACTACAAAATCAACTATATCTTCTTCTGTGTTCGTCTTTGGACATTTTGTAGAGCAGTTTTATGTATCATTTCTGGGTGGTACTCATCTTCCTGAAATAAATAATTTTTTTTCCCTACTTCACTATTTCTGGCATATGGGGTAGTTGTCTTACAGGTTACCAACCTATTCCAGCCAAAGTGGGAAGGTCAACATTCATTCCGTAGGTCTGCCATGAAATAAATTTAAACACCATTGGACATATTTAAATTTGGCACTAACTACTTCTCACATGAGATAGCCAAGGTGGCACTAACTACTTCCCACATGAGATAGCCAAGGTGTTGCCTTAATGCTCTTGGCCATCATGGCCTCAAAACAATTAGTAATTAAGGTCATATTCTCTAAAACAGTGGTTCTTAACCCATAGAAGTCTACAAAATACTAAGCCAAAAATCAAAACATGTGCGGACCATCCACTTCCCCAATTTTAGGGAGAAAATTTACTGTTTGGTGGTTTGGAATAGTCCTCAGGAAAGATACCACTTGAGAATTAGGTTGGTTTTCAATTTTGAAGCAATTTCATAGTGCATATTCCAAGTTAAACGTTTAACTAACATTTAAACCTCAGGAAAGATAAATAATAATTATTTTAAAATTTGGCTCATCCTGTTCAATGAACATCGCAGTCAAAATCCTCTAAAGTGCTTCCACACTCTCTGGTTTCTTGTGCACCATTGCTATAGAAGGTAGCTCAAGTAAGTTTATTTCTTACAGCTTAGTTTCATTTCCGATTAAAGGAAATATTTCTTCAGCAATAGAACAGGTGCTCTTATACTAGTGGGAGCAAGAGGGCCTTATGGTCCTTTTTAATTATGATAAAGCCCTTTCGATATGGCCCACGTAGGATTTGACATACTAAATAGATTTACATGAAGAAACTGTAAATTAAAATGATATTTTATATTTAATAGATAATAGAATGACCAATTGATGAATTAATGATAAAGGAGAAGATGGTCTGAGTGGTAACGAAGATTTGTTCAATAATCATCCCTTCACTTTAAGTCTACATCATTTGTTGTCTAGAAAAGATTATGCTACTAATGTAGCCAAACAAAATAGCTTTACATCCTTATTAAAAAATAACAATAGAGAATATTAAAAATCAAAACATCCTGGAAAGGCTACATTCAGAGGAAATCGGCCACCTCATAAAAAAGTGACTTAAACTAGAACGCTAAAAAAATGAAATAGATTCCGACATGGAAGCTTGTGAAGAAAAAAAAACCTTTAGTAGACTGAACAAGGTAGAGAGATTTCCAACATTCAAGGTTGCAACTATTGCTAATAGATTAACACATGACGCTAATATTTTTGCTAAAAGAAAAATTATAAGTGTCATTCTATCACTGAACTACGGAGTTAAACAAAACAACACAGGTATCAAAAATTCTAGAACTCTATGAAATATCTCACAAAATAGTTACCTCAAACAGCTTGTCAAAGAAAATATATATTATTTAAATGATGAAGTTGAAAAAAAAAGTTTTAAAGGATCTATACCTAAAATACAAATTTTTCCCATGGTAAAACAAACAAGGAAAAAATTTCTTTCTTTGAAGTGTTCTTCACTTTCACCGATGATGTCACAAGAATTTTATCTCTTTGATAATATAAATTTACCACAAATTATTTTAAAGGAGAAAAAATTTTCATATATAGCAAGAATGCAAATTATAAACCCCAGTGAGAAAAAACTATGATATACACTTCATTTTACAGATAAATATAATCTGAGAATCTCAGACCTTTTTTTGATCAATTACATTTATTTAGGTTAATAATAGGAAAATCCTTAGGTGATAGATTTACCTTATAAAAACATTCAAAATTCGTAAAAAAAAAAAAAATAATTTAATTAAATTAGAAAATATATAATTAAAATAGATATGAAATAGTAAAAAATTAGAAATAATGAGTCATTGGGAACTTCCCTACACTTATCTTTATACAGTAATTGACACTTTTCCCTTTACAATGAATCATTTTCCAATGACACAAAAGTATGAACTAACATATCTGAATTAGTCCTTAAAAAAACATATGCCTTGGCATAAAATTGTGAAGTAATTGAAGAATGATTACAAAAACAAAATATTTACTTGAGTTACAAAATACTTTTATAAAAAGAAATAAAAACCACTCAATAATTCACTGATACCAAGCAAATAGAAACGTAAATATAAACAACCATAAAACTGTCAAAAGCTATAACCACTATTGTGAATGGAAGGCAGGCTATAAAACTGTCAAACACTGTTACAATTTGGAGGAGGGAAAAAAAAAATTATTATATACAATATAAAAGAAAATAATTAACTGAACAACAAATTTTAAAGATATAATGAAACATTGATACATTAGAAGGATTCAACATGAAAAACATCGTAACTACAAAAAATTTATGTTTGGCTAGCCTGAAAGATCTAATAATGCAAGAATACATGGGATGAACATTATTAAATGTGTATAATATCCATATATTGAATAGGCCTTTTCACAAACAAGGTTTTAGTAAGTAAAATTAAAAATCACTTTGAAAATGTACTACAATACAATAATATAATTCAAAAAAGAACCTCTGAAATCAAAATAAAACAGTCTTCACAAAAAACATGACATCAAACATGAACTACGTAATTGTTTATAATTTACTGCTGATAAAAAAACAACAGACATAAGAAATGGCTGTACAAGTTAGCCATGGTATAAATTTATAAAAAACAAAAAAGAAACATATTCCTTGACAGTCATCCATAAACATTTCTTTAATTGCTTAATCAAATGCCAGGTCACAAACAGTGATTTGAAATACAGCAGTAAATAGGTAATGACATGAATTCATATTTTTTTATAAAGTAATAAGACAAACAGTAAAGGTCATTATCACAAAGCTCTCTGCGAAATAAAATATGAAGTACAAGTTTATGTAAGCATGAGAAGAAATAATGACATTCAGCTTACTTCATTGAACTATTTTTTACTATGAAAAAAAGTGAACTAATGAAAAACATAAATTTGTAAATGAAAGTATGAAAAAATTACATCAAAATCAAATTTAAAATACTTACGGAAAATAAAAAAACAAGGAAGTGGTAACAAGGAGTAACGTCCATGCAAACGTTGCTGGGATGTATCTTGTTTTCAAATTACATGGCATTATGTTTATAAATGTAGGTCTAACCCACAAGAACCTAAATACTTATATAGGAATTAACATGGCCGCGCCTCCTTAAAGGAAGAACGACTTCTACTAAAATCACGTCTGTATAATAACACTTGAGAAGGGCCTTTTCCTAACTCTAATTGAAATCATTACGGCTGAATACAAGTTCTCAATCAATATCATTTATATAGATGTAACCCACACTTCCATATCTATCGCTCCTAGTTCACAAGCTATCAACTGAGTCAGTTCGAATCGATTCTACACTTTCGTCTTCAATCGATTATTAAACAATAAATATATAGATATATATCTTCTCAACTAAATTCACCTATCTCTAAATTAGTTCATTGAGACTTTTTTCTTTTCATAATAATAAAAATAATTACATAAACAACTAAAGCCAATACTGATCTGTTTGTTTTTTGTTAATTTAAATATTTTTTATATCTATATAATAAGTAGACAATAAGACCAATAAGGAAGAATTTCAATAATCCAAATCACATCTTTAACAATAGTTTCCAACTTACAAAGACTGCAAGAACACAATTTAAATACAAACAAAACTTATATATTCAATTTGAAATTATAATTTGTAAATAATATTTGACAAACGACCTACAGAAGAGAAAATTACTTAAAGTTAAACTGATATCTTGGAATTGGAAGAAGATAATTTACCGTATGAAGTAGATTGTAGGCAGATGGTCAATAAAGGTACAAATCACTAGATAAACTATTTAATGTTAACCGACGTTTCGTCCCACTTTGCAGGGCTTCATCAGGACTAAATGAAAGCATACCTGCCACCCTCTCCCTGTCTAACTTCAAACAGTTTTCTACCTGCATCAGGATCAGGATATCTTTTCCTTTTAACTGTTATTTTTATATTATTATTCTTATTGTTTCCTTCTTACTTGTTACTAAACCTTAATTTTTCCACATTTACTTCACCTATCTGATTATTATTTACAGCTCACAGCCGACTGTTCCAAAGCAACTTGGATTATGATACGATCTAAATAGTGAAGTCAATTTTATTTTGTCCCTGTAATGAAACTAAAAAAAATAGTAAGGACTTGGCATCCAGCTGGAACCTAGCCCGGAAAGCAATTCGGCTCTGAAGAGAGGATGAAGAATGAAGTATCTTAAGGATATAGCAGGGACATAAAAGCTGTCAAAGTATCTTCAAAATGATGTATTTAACAAAATAAATGAACTTGTGTATTTCTAAAAAAATGAGCTAAAAAAAGGAGCCAGCTCCCCACTCCTCCACGCTTCCGCTTCATTGTTGCCTACTGTTCACCCGTTTGTTCTGAACAGGTAGGTTGTCTTGACTTTTTCTTTGCTCATTTTTTATCGTTTTATATTTTTATTATTACTTATTTATGTATAATTATTATTTTTTCATGACGTTTATTTAATCTCAATATTTTTTTCTTTTCCTTCCCCGTATTGTTTTTGTTTTATGTACATCTCCTGTATTTTTTAACTGTATATTTTACGTATTGTTTCTTATCTTTGTATTTTTATTCTTATCATTGTATCATTTTGTATCTTTTTAGCCCCGATGAAGCCCTGCAAAGTGGGGCGAAACGTCGGAAAATAAATAGTTGTAAACTATTTTTGTTTCTCCTTTGACCGCAACCCTGGCCATACTTACTTGGCTTCCTATACTTCTAAAAAAAAATGTTTACTTTTAGTAATACTCTCACATATACGGCTGAAATGATCATAAATTTCACTATTCGTTGTTCTCTGCCATTCTCGGATATTATAAAAAGGGCCGAAGATTCGTCATGGAACGTTTCTTTAAAAAACCGCTTTCCTATTACTCGTCTTTGATGTTTTGCGAACTAGCTTGTAGCTAAATAACAACTATTAACAGCTTGAATAAAAGTTTTATATAAAGTTTTTTTGTTGGAATGGATAGCTATTATATATCCCGTAGGAAAGAGGGAGTAATTCAGTTCTACTGCTCCTGTAGTTATGGTTTCAGTCGTGCTGGTAAAAATTAATGTGGCATAAGTCAGTTTCATTCTCACGGACTTAATTAGTGCCTGATTGAGACGCGTATTAGACACGCAATAACAATTTAATATTTATTTATAAAAGAGTTACTCTCGACAAAAACGATTATTTCATACAAATAATCACTGGCTATCTGCAAGAAATTGTTCACAAACAAAGTTGGAAACTTCATGAAAAGGAAGCCAGACGATACCGCCCGTATTATGTCCTTTAACACTAATTATGTATTCTCTCCTCCTCTCCCCTCCCCATTTCCATTTTTTAGTGATATTGAGCATTACTCTTGTAAACTAAATACATGTTAAATATTACGGAACTGACCTTTTTTTTTCATTTTTGAAATTTGCAGACTTACATCACTAGCATTACGACCATCCTTTACGTTCATATGTATATTTTTGTGTGCGTCACACAATCCACCCCATTTCATAAGACGTATTTCATGTAAATAAAGGTCATTACTCAACGATTTTTTCCCAAGTTTCATTTACTTCACGACAAAAATAGGATTGCATAGGCAACATTATTAAGTAAAAAGCATATTTAATAATAGGATCATAAAACATATTATCCAATACACTTTTTAAAAGCTCGCTGTTAATACTAGAGGGAGTGAAAGTGATGACAATGTATGATTGTACCGGCTTACGGTTGTGCACTCTAGCGACGACTGAAGTAACTGAAGCTACACCCAAAGTCGCGACAGTTTCAAGTACATCAGGAGCAAATAATATTGCGTTGTTACTTATTAGCAGATATAAATATGTGACATTGTAAATATCTAATTTTATAAATTATCAATAAAAGTAATTAAGATACTTAAACGCCTCTCGACATCAAAGTCTAAAGTGAGTATACATAGCTGTCGTGACGAGATTGAGGTTTTCCCCTCAGCTTTTTGGGCTCTACAAGGATGTATCTGTCTGATTATTAGGCATTTTCCGATTTTTTATAATTGATAATGTTTCCACCTTATTTATACTCAAGATCTGATGATTGGTTCCACAAAACCCTGAAATCTGCTGAGCTTCGCTCTTCAGCTTGTATTCCGTTAGGTCTGCATACGTTAATCCTGAAATCCATCGTCGAACAATGGCTGCAAATAGGTAATATCATGGACTCCAAAGGCAACTCAGGAGCAAAGAGGTATAAGATCACCAAGTTGCTTCAGATATTCTGCTAGAAGCTAACCATGGAAACTGGCTCTCGCTAGGTTTTAAGGCCGAATCTATGGAGCGGTTTGTAATGATTGTGTATCGAGACAGCGCACCAATGCCGAACTGATGACCCTTTACAGTGATACCAACACAACTAACGTCATTAAGTTGGCAACACCGGGCGGGACATTCGTAGATAATGGTTGAGGGCCAGATCCATAGAAAGGTGTTATACGAACGAAACGGGTCGGAAGACTGGCGGTGTGGAAGATAATGCTCGATCTATTTCTGGGCATTCGAAACTGAAGAGCAGCAGCACAGCAGAGGAATGACTATTGGTCAAGGTTGCAGGCGGTCTTGCTACCTTGTGGTGTTTTGCGCCAGCTAATACCATCAATTACTAATAATGCTGTAGTAAGCGGAACTAATACTTACTATAAAAATAGTTTCTCAGTGTTCCTTTTTTTTTTAAGCTTTATTTCTGACGTTTCATTACTTCCACTTACCTATATATGAAATCTGCAGGAAGAAAAAGTACTGTGATCATGAAAAAGTTCTAATTGAGTTTTCGACGGTAATGTGTCTTGGGGTCTCCTGAATTCAAATAACCAAGTTCGGGAAAGTGGTCTCTGAACATTCTAGCTCAAAAACTAAAAGTCATACGAAACTGAAATTACAAATTTTAAGGCGGGTTATGCCCAGGGTATGACTTTTATGTCGACCTATTGAAAATAGAAGTGCAACTTTATAGAATCGATTTTTAATGTTTTTTTGATATTCTCTAAAACGGCTCTTACGATTTTGATTGAAGTCGGTGAATCAATGAGCCATTAAGTAGTCTTCCATATCAGGTAGGTCTTATCGTGACTGAAACTGTATAATAGAGCTTAAAATCCGAATTTTCAAAAACTCTTCCCCTTAAGTTCCTAAAATTTAGTTTATTTAAAAATAAATAACCAGTTCTCCTTGTCAGCAATAATAAGAAACGGAAAAATAAAAAAATATTAAAGAATTTTATGAATAACTAGAGGAGAAAAAAGTAATAATCAGACATTCTATTTAAAAATAAAAATATGAGATCCATAATCTTCCCAGAATGCATTACTGCTTCATCATCTTTTGTTGAACTGCATTCTTGGCTGGAATAGAATTTATAAATCTAGTTCTCACCATAATAACCCTCAAGTATGAATTTTTATAGTAACAGGAAAAAAAAAACTAAAAACTTCTTTGCCTTCCTAATTTCTGTAAGTTTTTTTAATCATATTTTCTTTCTCTCTCAAAATATCACAAAAATAGTGATAGCTACAACAGGAGCTCACCAATTTACACAAAATTTGAGGACCTAAATAGGGGGGAGGTGCCAAGTTAAAGCTGCTGATGGGTGCACATCAGATTTATTTTGTCTGGCAATACATTAGAGTAAGGGCCAAGTTAAAAAAGTAGATGAACATATATTTCACTGTAAACAAATATGAAGTAAAATTGTAATTCAGAGTTGTTAATATGGTTAATAGTATTGAGTCAATATCAAAATTGGCAATTATCATAATTTCATCTAAGGTGTGCATTTTAGTAAAAATATTGGGACTTGTCCTATATACATCAAGTTATATTGACTGAGCAAGGTTGGATTAGGTTAATCATTTTGAGTGAAGATAAATTCCATAACATACAGGACGGGAAATATAAAACATACATATTATTATGGAAGATTATTGGTTGACTATGTAGGAAGGTGGATAAGAGACAGAGACCGAAAAAGGTACCAAAATAACATAAAAAAATATTGCTAACTGACATTTCACCCCACCTTACAGGGCTTCATCAGAACTGCCTCCAGAAATTAGAATTTTACTTTCTGCTCTAAGTCTTGGGGCAGTGAGGCAGAACATAAATACAAATAAATATTTATTCCTGCTATTTTTATACCTTTTTGAGCACCTCCCGGACCATCTTCCATCAAAAAATATTTACTAGAAAACTGAGAATGAGTGTCCCAGAATAAAGATAGACTTTTAATTTCATCAAATCCCATTCACTACTTCCCCTCACACATATGCAATAATAAATTTTCATTTATAAAAAAAAAAAATACTACACTACTTTTGCTTACAAATAAGCAACAATGTTTTCAAAAACGACTCACTGGATTTGATTAAAAAATATAGGAAAGTTGAAGACAACTCTACAAATGGTGCAGTATCAATTTCATCAAATTCCATACGAAGACAAGCAGGTATGTGCACACATGCATACTCTAGTATTTTTTTTAATCTGTGGAAATAAATAATTAAAACACTATTTTTTCTTTTAAACATTTGATTTTCTTAATATACTAAATATAAATAGTGAGGAAGCTGAACTGACCAACTTGGCAGGTGTTCTTCAGTACAGAACTAGCATCATTGACTCAGCAGAGCTGGTTCTGTCACCTTTTGACAAACCCAATTTGTTTTCAAGTAAGCAAGATTCTAAGATTTTAGGACGATCCTTTGTTGCATATTCAGACCAGATAAGGTTGGCAAGAATTAGAGAAGGGAAAACAGGAAGATCTATAATCTTGATAAGAAAAATGAAGCATAGAAAAATGCTTTGGACGGGACACACAGAATCCTAAAGATGATATTCCAAGAAAATTCCAGGAATGGCTGGACTACAGGAAGAGGTAGACAATCGCTAGCATCCTGGACTCCCGAGACCTCTTGAACATCCACAACAGGCGGGTGACAGCATAAGATAGAGTCATTTGGCGGAAACATTAATGAGGCCAAGGACCACATCAATATGTTCCGTTGCGTGTTCAATAAGTCTGTTGTGCAAAGCAGTAGTAATAGTAAGTAGTTGCGTGTTGCGTGTTCAATAAGTCTGTTGCGCAAAGCAGTAGTAATAGTAAGTAACCTTCTATGATTTATTTGTAATTGGTATTCAACTGTATACGTCAAACTTCTTAAATTTGTTAATAAAAATTTAGATTATTCAATAATACATTTTTTTAAAAATGAAATTTGACTAAATATATTTTAAAAAATACATAATTAAAAATTATTTGACAATATATTTAAATGTAATGAAAAAAAAAAAAAAAAACTGATAAAAATATAATTTATTTCCATTCTGTGCTTTTAAATTATATACAACATTCAAGAAATACATTTCATTGTTCCTAAAGGAAATCAAATTTGAATAATAATTCTATAATATACTACAATTATTCTTAATGATTTCTCTCTTTATAAAATAATATTAATAATTATAAAGGTCTATGAAAAAAAAATAATTAATTCGTCATAGACATTATCACAAATAATTTCGGAACACAAATGTTAAAATTTTCTGTTTGAGGTATGAATGAGAAAAAAGTTTATGATGGGGTATATGAAAATTCAGTCATCACAAAATAATAATAATAATAATAAACATCAACTGAATAAAATAAATAATAGAAAATTTTCTTAAATGACGGGAGATTCTAAAATGAAAAAAAAACTATTTCACTCTTTTCTGTTGCCTTAACCGGTAAATATCGTTAATTGGAGGAGCCATATTTTCTTCATCGTCACTATCTTCTCCAAGCTTTCTTCTCTTGACAGTCCCTCCTTCATCATTGTCGACGATCCAATGGACAGACTTTGCAAGATCAAACAGCCTCGTGTCACATCCATTATCGCCTTGTGGAACTGGAGCTGAATTGGTAAAATAGTTTTAGTACGGTATTTGATAATAATACAATTAGTTTCATATGATATTTCATGATAATACAACACATAATAAAAAAATAACTAATAAATAATAAATAAACATAATACAAAAAGTTTTGTGTGATATTTGGTAATAGCATAATGATTTAGCCTCGGAAATGCGATGGGTAATAAATACAGATTTGAAAATTTTTCAGGAAACCCAATAATATTCATAATTCATGTGATTGTTTTAATGATTATTGTTAGATCAGCAGTTTTTAAACTACATCAGAAATAGATTTGTAAAATATTGCTAAGCTATTCCAAATATCAAATAAAAAAAAAAGTTAAAACACAATTTCTTTTGATCTTTATTTTTCTCCCATCTTTATTTTTGGCACTTAGGCTATCATCAAGGACCTTAATTTGATAAATCCAAGTTTGAAACTTTCATTTACAGGCTATCATACCAAAGTTGATTCATTAATTGAATTTTTAATTGATATATAACCCTCCCCCTGTTAAACCCTTTTTAAATAATTAGTACATTACATAATCCAAGAAATGGAATATGTATACTACAGCGTCACCTCCCTTGGATTGCCTTGTGGCATTATAAGGTGTTGATTACAGAGTCCAATTAAGGTAGTATAGGCTAACATTAACCTATGCCTAATGCCATTGAATTAATGCTTTAATTAAAGCTGTTAAACCCTGATTTGGCAACGTTCTTAAAAACATTTGCTTAAATCGAGAAGAGAAGACTTTAGTTAAAATATTAGTTAAATCAAGTGATTAAAACTGGAAAACAGCCTGGAAGTGTAGCCCTACTTATCTTACCTTTATAGCAAGCAGTATTGGTGTACAATATGTCACTATCTCACAAGAAGAAATTGTAACAAGAATAATAATGGATGGGAATCCTTTACGGCTAACCTGCCCTTCTAATACCCGATTTGGCAATAATCTTAAATCACTTTTGAAGTATTTACATAAAATTTGAAGAGGAGACTTAAGGAGAAGGATTCCCTCCAATTACTTTCGGTGTTACAATCTCTTCTTGAGAGATTGTGACATGTGTTATATTGACCAATACCTATCTGGCTCTACGCCTTTTTGCCAATTTTAGTCACATTTATTACGCTGCTCCAAGAATTCCCTGCTCTGACAAATGTTAAAACCTTAAATAATAGTTGTTTTCAAAAAACATTTTGTTGTATGTATTCACTTAAAATATTATAATTAAATGGCTCGAGGCAGGAATGTGCTAAGCCACTATTTTGAAGACAATTAGAATTTTGAGCTCTTTTGTTTCTTTATAGAATTTTTTTTGTGTTAGTTTGTCTGATACCATGATTCCAAAATAAACATGCTCACTTATAATGAGGTGTTTGTTTACCTAACATAGTAAATACACTCACTGGAAAGATTATTTTATTCGTTATAAGGTAGTGTCTGATAAGAAGGGGTTAATCTAAAAAATACCTCATAATTTCGAGAAAAAAAAAATATACCTTTTATACTAAAAAAAAAAAAAAAGAACACATTCTTGGGACATTTTATCTTAACCACTGTTTTGAAGGACATACATATATTTCTTCTAAGTATTTTATATGTATGATATAACTCACGTGTATCAGGAAGCTGGATTTTAGAGAATATATCAATAAGCCTGTCGACAGCAACAAACGGACCATGAAAACACTGAGGTGGCGGAAGCAGCGAACACAGGTGACCCACAGCAGGAGGCATAGGAAACGCTCCACCTGGAAATGAAATAATGAAATTCTAAAGATGAAAACTTTTTTAAAACAACACAATTTATGTTATTTTACCTAACAATATTATTTCATGACTTATAGCTTAATTTGATTAAACATGAGCACTGTAGAATGATATTCAATTTTTTTTCCCCTCAGGAGTTTATAGAAGAAATTCAATGAATTAATTTTAAGAAGATATATTGTTCAACAGATTATATTTAGATTTGTACGTCCAAGTTTGAAAGAGTGCAGAACTTTATTTATTTGGGCTCGGAGGTAAACTATTGAAATGATACTTTGCAGGATGTTAGTCACAGATTAGCAGCAGTAAATTGATGCTACTTTGGGTTGATAACACTTTTCAAAAGTAAATATATCATACCAAAGTGATACTCTACATAATGCTATTACATGAAGGTCGGAAGGAATATCGCATGAATGGACAACAGCGAAATCCCGGGTAAATTGGCTAGGGAGGTTCTTCATCGAACCAGAAGAGTATGGGTCTCCCAAACTCAGATGGTTTGATACTGTCCACACAGGTGGTGAGAAACTAAAGAAAGCTAATTGGATGAGACTAATGTAGGTGATGGAGTTAAGGTGTTATCTTGGTAACCTCACCACTACAATAGTGCAAGTTCAAATCTGGCCTGGGCGGGTAGACTTTTATTTTGTGGTCTTATGAAATTAAAACTCAACCATTCCACTTTGGTTAGAATAACTGGGTTACCTATAGGACAAACTTCCTCCCCTTCCCATCCAAGCATGTCAGTATTGACCAGGGGGTAAAAAAAAAGAAAAAGAAGTTGTTTTAGTGATGGACTGTAGTATCATGTTAGTAAGTATTGTTCAACAGAGAATAAAAGTGATATAAAATATTTGATCATTTTGATGATAGAAAGTTTGATAGGCCACGTCAAGCAGTTAGGCACAGCCTCGAGTTAGAGTTACCTTCAGAATAATATTATCATAAAACTAGTTTATTTCAAGACTTAATAAGAAGTGACAATTTATCTCCTTTTTTTATATGACCCTTTTAGTGCCTCTCAGTGTATGGCACATTTAGCCACAACTGCTACTCTTCTCTGCTCCTAGCCAGGATCTTGGCTTGTCGGATATTTGTATTTCTTTTTATATCACCCTTTTAGTGCCTCTCAGTGTATGGGTCATTTAGCCACAACCGCTACTCTTCCCTGCTCCTAGCCAGGATCCTGGCTTGTCGGATATTTGTATTTCTTTTTCTGCGCAGGAGGCACTTAAAATTCTTGGTCGCCCTGGTGACCTCCTACAACCAAGAACATAGTCCATCTTCTTTAATGATTCCTTGTGACCATCCATTCTGATTATATACCTAAACCATCTTAATGGGTACGACTCAAGGACCTTCTTTAATGATCTATTAATCTATATCTTCTTGTTTTCCCTACGATTCTTATGAAAAATTTTACTTCTGCAGTCCTTACTCTCCATTACTACCTACCCATTACTGTCCAAAACCAGCATCTAATAAATGCAGAGACAGCTAAATTGACTTGAAGAACTTTTTGCTTCCCAATTTCAGATTAACATACCTGAATCCTCTTTGAAATTTCTGTATACTTTTCCAGTCCTGTCCATAACTCTGCCGAGCTAGATGAAGTATGCGGCTGCTTCCAAACTCTCCTAGGTTGTAATATATAAGATATTCCTTCTAGTACCCTACCTGCTTTAAGAATCTTGCTAGAGTTATCATCCCATTCAGTCACTGCTTGCTGCAACCTTTCCATAGAGTTAGGAATAAGAACTGTATCATCCGCAAAGAGAAGGAATTGAAATAGCACACAAATAAGCTCCTTTGCCCCAGGAACCTCACAGTTCACCTTTTGCCAATTGCCACTACTTGATTCATATGTTAAGTGTTTCCACTCTGCTATGTAAAGTGTTTCCACTCTGCTATGTAAAGTGTTTCCACTCTGGTATGTAAAGTGTTTCCAATCTGCTATGTAAAGTATTTCCACTCTGCCATGTTAGCCAGAGGATAGGAGACTTTAAGGACCTCTTGTTACCAGGGAAAAGTATTCACCAGCTAGCCATCTCATAGTACTACAATTATTTTTATGTTTAAATTTTTTTAATCAAACAAAAAAGTCTAATGATATGATTCCAGGCCTGTTATTATATTGTAGAGTTCAGAAATAAAATATTTTAATTTTAATTTCAAATAGTTGTGTATTTAATTCATCGGTTTGGAATCATTTTTGTTAGAATTTTATGCAGAATTAAAAAAAAAAAATAAAATTTAATATGTAGTGCTTTGGGACAGCGTCATTGGGTGGTTAGACCTTTTTTGTAGGCATCCACAGATGGGTTAAGTCTCCTGGACCACATTAATCCTCTGGGTGCCACGGCTGATTGGAAAAATTCAATTCAATCCTATTTATAAATAGGAAGGAGCTTAAGCTCTCACCTTGTTTGATTCCCTTTTTTATGTTAAAATGCTCAGAATCCAGCAAATTCAGCTAAATTTCTTTTTGGCCTTGATATATAGATTTCATAGCATCTACGAGGCTCTTTGGATTGTTCTCAATTCTGAGTGCTCCTATATTTTTTTCTTTGAGCTGAATCAAATGTTTTAAGGTCGACAAAGGTGAATTAATTATTCCTATTTCTGTCCCAGGATTTCCGCAAAACATTCCTGAAGGAGAATTTATGGTCTTGAGTTTGTCGTTGTTACCTGAAGCCAGTTCGTTCCTCATCAACTACATATAATTAGGTCTTGGACTAAATAAATTGAGCACTTTATTAACTCGACTTAGCAACCAATCTTTTGAGGGAAATTGTTAGTATGACAGTTCAATAGATTATCTACCAGAATTTTAAATACTAATTCAGTTTAGAAAATTACTATACCTGGAACTGGGTGTTCTCCTGGGTAGGCATTAAGCTTAGGTTTAAAGGGTATCATCTGAGAAACATCAGGTCGTGGGATGAGACGTTGAGTTCCTTCGTCATCCAATAAGCCATCTGCGAGGAAACCGGGCACCGATGAGTGGATTGAGCTTTTAAGATTAGTGGTTCGAGTGGTAACTTCATTATATCCAATGGATCTAAAAAAATTAATGAAGGTTAAGTTGAAATAAAAACAAGTGGTTACTAAAAAAATAAAAACAATCAAAGACTCACTTAAGCTCTGGAATGGTACAAGGGTATAAATCGAGGAACCGATACCGATCAACAAGCTGAGCTGTTTCTTTCCCTTCAAATTCGGCAATCTGAAATTATAAATTTTTTATATAATAGAATAGTAACAGAAATAACATAAATTAAATGCTAATGATGATTAAAATTGAACATTAAATCAATTTAAATTGACACCAAAAAACATAATGTGTAAGCTGAAATTTTCAAAATGTATACAGTTAGACTCCTAATTATATAAACAGTGTGCACTGAATTTTTTTTATCTTTTTTTTATATTTGATGACGCTACAACCCAGTTACAGGTCTGCCAATTTTCTGCCAAACAAGTTCCTGTCTTATAAGGTATTATCTTAATATTGTTAGTTTATCTTATTTCCTATTGACTGTTACTTTCATTTATAGTTCCCTTTTTTGCTTCAGTCCATACAATGCCTACAAGTATTTCCACTAACGGGTCTTGTAATAGACAATTTGCCCACCATATAATTGTACTTGGTGTTGGATCTGCCTCCAGATGGTATGTTTCTTTTATTATTTTCTACCATCTTCCATCTCTTTCCTTATTCTTTCTCCCTCACCCACTTTATTAGTTATCTTCACCCCATCTAATAACTTTTATTTTCATTACTGCCTATTTTTAGCTTATATAATTTTATATCTCCTCCTTTAATTTTTTTATTCTACTTATATATTTAATTAATCACATACACGTTTTTCTTTATATTATTTATATTAGTTCAATTTTAAATAATATCCAATTAGTACATGTATTTATTTAGTTGCTTTTAATATCTATATTATTTTCTTCTTTCATTATCAATTTTAATATTACTTAATAAATTTCCATAAAATTTCAATATTATTGTAATATTACAGTATGCATTTTCTTCAATACTACTTATGTACCTGTATTATCTATTATCTTCTTATATTTCTTGTTATTTTGTACTTCCATTTAATCATTCTGGTTGTTATCTTGTTTTTTGTTCTTAGCCCTGATGAATAGCCTAAAAGTTCTGGCCGAAACATTGGAACTAATAAATAAGTTTTTACTAATTTGTGTACTTCACAGGCTGCATATACCCGTAACATCTTCCCCATTTTTCTCACAAACAAAAGCCTTTATCTTCAATTTTTAAATCACATTGAACAGAGTAATTGGTACAATTACATAGGGTCTAACTGTAATTCCTATTTTTTTAATACAAGCAGTCCCCATACACATGTTCCGTTCGTTGGAAGCTGAATTGAATCAAATCCTGCTCGACAAAATGTGTATACATCCTATTTAGCAGCCTTCAGTTTATCTATAAAGTCTTTTGTTTTACTTGTGCTCAAATTCAATACCTTTATTTATCATTCTTATTAATTAAATATCCTCATTCAATTAAGAAATTTTATTTTATTCTTTTCAAGTGATATCATTTTGAATCCAAGTGAAGTAAAATGCTTAAATGTATAAATTTGTTAACAATGTAACTCTGAAACAACTTAAAAATGAGGCGACCTTTAATAGGGACTAACTGTATTCACATAATAGTTTCATTTTATAATTAAATATAATAGAAAACAAATTTCATTTGATCGAAAATTGAATAGACAAATTTAATGTAAACCAGTAGTAACAATAATTATCATCATGATTGTATTACATTAAAAAGTATTTATATTTATCTTAAACCAATCATACATTTTAAAATTGATATTTTAGGAAGTGATTTAAAAAAGGAATAGGATGAAGAATTCTAGTGAGAGAGAAAGGAAGGTTAAAAATGATTTGCCATGTGTATGAGGTGTCTAAATATTAACTCTTTACTATATTTCATGAGTTTCAGGAAAAGTTCTTTAAAAAGATTATTGTTTTTGGAAGTTTGTATTTATATTAATACAAAATAAGTTAGTATCGGTACAGAAATAAGAAAAAATACTGACATAATATTGTCTGAAGAAGATTTGTAACTTTCAAGTAAGTACAAACCTGCTTAAAAACTTGGCAATTTCTCATTTGGTGATTAAAAATACTATAGTGGTTCATCACCTCCCCGTTTCTAGGGAATGGGCATGGACCTATTCTGATGTGAATCGGTTACACATTTCTCACTAACTAATTGGAGTATGGAAGTAAATCAACTCCCAACCTCTCTTTAAGATCAGAAGAAAGTTCTGGCATCACCTACGAACGACTGATGCGATTGGTTCTAGCACCACAGGGAGGGTGAAATTACATTTACAGTAAATGTCAGACAAGTTTAGACAATGATAGTAGTGATATGAACTGTCACTATTAAAGTCACGAGCACTGTCACCATTGTAACTCTGCTTAAGGGACCAGAAAAGACCAATGGGTAGTCATGCTTTCGCTTATCTTTTTACTAGACACGTAGCTAATGCCAATAATGACTTTATATAACTTCATTAATTAAATTATCTTGAAATATATTCTCAGAAGAAAAGTAAATAGATATTGCAAAAAAAAAAAAAGAGTGACG
This sequence comes from Halyomorpha halys, assembly GCF_000696795.3. NCBI lineage: Eukaryota > Metazoa > Arthropoda > Insecta > Hemiptera > Pentatomidae > Halyomorpha > Halyomorpha halys. The sequence goes on from NW_027106553.1 coordinate 424,766, forward strand.
ATATGACATTTTCCTTATTACCTGGCGTCACTGCCTTCTTAATTACCTTATTCAACATAATTTCATTTTGATTGACATAGGTTATTTCAAAAAACCAAAAATAGACGGTTTTTGTTTATTTTACTGAACCCAGTCCAAGAATGAAGACTTATGTTGATGGAAAAAAATTGGAATAAAAAAAACTTAATGACATAAAGTTTTAGTCATAATTTCTCATTATAATGATCGTAGAAAGAGAAATTCAACCTGTTCATACAATTCATCATTGAAGCACTCAAGCAACCTAGGAATGATACTTTGAGGAAGGAGGGGATGTTGAGGTTGGGTTTCGACATTGATATTGTTTCGTTTACGAAACAGTGCTCGATATTGTGAGCGTATCTGAAACACATCAAAAATATTAGCAGAAAAAAAGAAATTGTATCAATAATCACATTTTAAACAGAGAAATATTAAATCAGGAAAGTAAAGTGTTCTCTATCTATGTCACTTTTTTTAAATGATTGATTATAAATTATATTTGTAATGAGGTGAAGATAGTTGACCGTAGATAAATAAGAGGAGATGATGGTCAGGGGGTGCGGTCAACAGAAAAACACAAATAAGAAAAAAGATTATTTATTTGTGTCGGCATTTCAACCTGATTTTGAGGTCTTCAGGGCTATAAAAACAAAAAGAGATAACAACCATCATTCAGAGAAGCATTAAGAAGTAAATTAAATATTAGACTAACGAATTTGGAATTATATATAACAGTGAATTGAAAATATAAATTAGTTGATTAATGACCATGGAATTAAACAGTAGTAGATTGATAACAATGTAAGATGAAATATAATATTATAAAGGTAAGGAGATATGTATAAGATGAGATATGTGAGTAGTGTCTAAAAAAAAATATCAGCACAAATAAATAATCTTTTGTTTCTTTGTGTTTTTCTGCTGACCGCACCCCCTCACCAACATCTCTCACAAATTATATTTGTTTCTTTACTCCTCCTTCCCCCACTAACATGAACCATAACAAATATATATATACTGGAACATTGCTGATTGACTGTGTGTATCAGTAAATGGTATTTGGTCCGGGTGTGGTCAAATTCCATTTACAAATATATATATATGGTTTTTTGTTTGTTTAGTGAGATTCATTTTTTATTATTAAATGTTAATAAAAAATACTAAGGAAAAATCTTATTAAGGTCCACATTTTTTAATATCTAAAATTTTATAATAATACTAAAAATTAATTACAGTTTTATAATATTGGGGAATTTCATATGAAATGCCAGTTTTTATTATATTAGAATTCCAAAGTAGGATAGTGGACTTTTGTTGTTTACTATCTTTATGTTTATAGATTATAATGAGCCATTATTTATCTTCTTTTTTTTTATAATATTTCCTATCATTCTAATTGATTGAACACTGTTTAGTAGCCATCAAATATCACCATGGATATCCGCTATTTTCGAGTCATTTTTTTATGATTTCAAACTTGGACACTCGACAGCCCAAGCTGCAAAAATACATTCTCACAGCATTCGGGGAAGGGTGTCGTAATGAATGGACCCTTTGCTGGTAGTTTGAAAATTTTTTTGCCGGTGACACAGATTTGGATAACCAACCCAGAGGAATTCTTCTACCAGCATTACAACAGTATTAAGGACGATGAACTTAGGCTTATTGTGGAAGTAAACTCTTAGCAAACAGTTAAAGGACTTGGAGCACAATTCAATACTAACTAATGACAGTTCCTTGGCACTTGAAGACCATTGGTAAAGCAGATCTATGGTACCTCATCAACTTGGTGAGTGGCAGCAGCTGAACCACTATAAGACATGCGTTTCACTCCTTACTAGGCAAAAAAAGAGCCTTTTCTTGAAAGGATAATCGCGTGTGATGAAAAGTGGATTATATAAGACAACAGGTGTCAGTCAGGTCAGTAAAATATCGATGAAAAACCGGTACACCTGCCAAAACCAAAATTGAATTCAAAAAATTATTGGTTTCTGCGTGGTGGTCAATGGTAGGAATAATTCATTTCACCCAAAGATAAAACCATCACATCTACATCGTACTGCAAATTATATTGCCATAATGAATCAACAACTTGTCAAAAAAAGAACCTGCATTGATTAATCTGAAGGGGTCTATACTCTTATACAACAACGCCAGACTCTTCCATGACAGACAATGAGCTGTTTTACAGAGTCCTTCTACACCTACCTTATTCGACAAACTTATTTCCAACAGATTCCCTTCTCTTTAGAAATTTGGACAACTTCCTTAAAGGTAAAATTTTTTAAAATGATTCTCAAGTAAAATGTCCAATTTCTGACCTTATTTCTTCACAAAACCTTGCATTTTTCAGTTATGAGATTGAAAACTTGATAAGACATTGGGGAAAAATTTATATAAAATGAGGATAAATGTTTTGATTTCATAAAATTATTTTACTAAATAACCTTTCCTGAGAAAACTGACATTTGATATGAAACGACCCAAGAAATTGATATACACTTCACATTTTTTTTTGGCCTATTCTATTGGCCATTTACAAACATTTAGTTAATATTGCCCATTTTTAATTTATTTACATAAATAACAAATTTTGCCTTAAAATGAATGAAAAACATTAATTTATATAATTTTTAACAATAACAGAAATTTTTTTCAAAAACAAATCTTTTATAAGGAGTTGTATGTTAGAAAATAGATTTTCATTAATATGTTGATGGGGAAGATGATGAAAATTGCTTATTCTATAGGCTGGAATGTTACTATGATGTTTTTTATTATTATATAATTTTATATTTATTGCCTCTATAAAGCTAGTACTCTTAATTAGGTACTTAATTACAAAGTACTGAACCCGTGACCCTTCATGGGTTGCATTAGCGGTAGAGGTTTATAATTTTATGTCAATAAAGGTGGACCTTATTGTGCTCCACAAGATTTTTTCTTAATTAATATATAATAACAGTGAATATATTTAAAAGAAGGGATTATTATCACCTGATTTTTAAAATATACCTATAATTTTTTTTTAATATAAATTTTAGCATTTAATAAAACAAATATTAAAATGAATAAATAATGGTGGTAGCCTTGGGGTTGGCCGACAGAAGACAAAACTTTCGGAAATGAAATAATGTATTAATAAAAACTATTAATAATGATCTGGTGTTCCCCCCAATAGCTTAATGCAGAAAATATTAGTTCCAGAATAGTGATAATACTTTATATCAGAACAGCCATTTTCTAAGTCGAGCCTAGCAGGAAAATATTTTATATTGTAATAGGAGAATATGAAGTAACAGGAACTCAATTAGACTGGCACTCTATTCTGGTATTCTTAAGATCCTTCAACTTCTTACCCACCTATAACAATATTAAAATTTTCCTTCTAGAATTGACCAGTGCTGCCCCTACCATTATTATTATTATTTTTTATTTTTTTTTTCAAAACAAGGGTTTATGATAGATTTTAGGATGACGAAGACGGCGGTAAAGTTGAAACACGTATCATTTTTGATGAAACCCTCTCTTATAGGAAGGATTAAACTTATTTTAAAATATATTCATTAAAAACTATTTACAATTTCTGTCCATCTCAATAATTAATTACTCAATGCCTCTATATTAGTCCCAGAATAAATTTAAATAATTTTATATTTATAATTATATTTAATTTTCATTTAATGTTATGACATTCTATCGCTACTGAAATCCCATGAACCGGAATACATTGTAGGGATGATGACCCAAGTACCTAACACCTGCGCTTATCTTTGTAATTCAATAAACCAATAATTCTTACAGGTTTTGAACGCCACAATATTACTCAGACAATAGTGTTTCCAGTGAATGATTATTTATCATGCCCACATTGTTGATAAATAAATTATTTTCTTTGGAGATGTTTGTTTTTAAAAATTGTATTTATTTTACTTTCAAGTAATACTCATCCTTTTTGGACACCCAGTTTGAATAAAATGAAATAATATGGAAAAAATAAAAATAAAAATATTCATTCATTACCTTTCCTAATACAGCACTTCTTCTTTTTTCAACTTTAACAATACTCGCTAAATCACCTATATTACACTCGAATTCCAAAAATCTATTCCAGATCTCTCTGTAAAAAAATAAAATGAAAAAATTAACTTCATCATATAGTAAATATAATCAGAATTTATATAACAATAAACAAGGCCTACAACAATCCATTAAGGATCTAGGGGGCCAAGCACTGTTAGATAAATCTCAATACTTAACAAACAAAAATGTAAAAAATAAACCTGTCATGTATCATTCAAATAGCACAATATATTCATAATCTATAACCTTATATTATATTATATTGATATTCTATAACCTTATATTATATTGATATTCTATAACCTTCTTCTAAACGCCCTTTCAAGACCATGCGAATATCATTACTTTTTTCTTCTCACTTTCTCTCTTCTTCTCTCCCAGTATCTTCTCATCACTTTTGCGTGCCTTTGCTTCCTCTCTTCCGACCATGCTTTTACCCTTCCATTTTTCTTTATTTGCCATAAAAACATTTATTTCTTTCAATCTTTTTCTTTACTGTTCTCTATCTAGGCAGTCCTTATCTGTTATTTTCAATTTCTTTGTTTCCTCTCTCATTTGCTTCACATATCCTCATATGCTCTTATATTCATGGATTCCGTCAAAGAGTTTTCATATTTTCAATTTGTTTTGGTCCAGTTGCCCTGACAGGTGTACAACTAGGGTAGTAAGCCCTAGAGGGTTTCGTTTTAGTTCCTCTATTCTTAGCCTTTTATCATAAATAGAATATCCAACCGTACCACGTTGAGGTGCACATTCCATAGGAAATTAGGTAAGGATTCCAAAACAACAACGGCCCTATAACCTTATATTATATTGATATTCTATAACCTTATATTATATTGATATTCTATAACCTTATATTATATTCATATTCTATAACCTTATATTATATTATATTGATATTCTATAACCTTATATTATATTGATATTCTATAACCTTATATTATATTTATATTTTATAACCTGCAGCCCTTTGTAAGGAAGTACTGTTACTAGAGCAACAGTTGAGCAAGGAAGTGATTTGGTCGGAATCAAGCTCGACTACCAGTTTTTCGCCCAATTAAGGGTATCCACTAAATGAGGCTGGGTGGACCCTGGAGGGCTCCTGAATCCACAGGGCTGACTCAAGGCTACAGTGAAACTGAAAATAATTACCTGCCACAGCCAGATTCGAAACTGGTTCCTAAGAGTTAGTAGTGGCCTTACCACTGTGCTACCCACTCAATGAATATAGTTATTATTATTTTTTTTTTTTATAAATTCACAACACTAAAAATTGAAAACTTGGGAAAAAATCTACTTTGAATTGAAATTAATCCTCATGTGTTCCAGAACAGATATTTTCGAATGTGGCATTCACTATCTCCAATCACAATAATTTCTAATAAAGTACATTTAAATTTAATAATTATGACAACTGAAAGGCTCGAATATAGGTTAAGTGAAATTAAAAAGTAATTAGTTAATAACTACGTTGACAAATAAAGGTTATCAAGTGGTGAAGCTACACGAGGTTGATTTTATTGAAAAAGTTGGTGTCGCACCCAACCTTAAATATGTAATTTCAATTTCTTACGACTTTTCATTTTTGAGCTATGATGGCCACATACACACACAGACCATTTTGCGAGACTTGGTTATTACGACTTAGGAGACCTATAAATGTGTATTTCTGTCGAACACTGGAATTCAAAGTTGTTCATGTTCACAATACTTTCCCTTACCATATATTTCATATATAAGTAAGCAAAAGTAATAATAAAAAAAATGAACACTATATTGGGAGCTTAAGTCATATCCTGGTAAAATTGGAGAAGACATTAACTGAAATATATATATATTTATGTATCACAGTTCAAATGATGAAATGATATTGAATATAAATTGTAAATTTAATATTTTATTACGTTATTTAATATTGCAAGTTTGATAAGTTGTGTCATTAGTGGAGTTTTAAGAATTGAAACACGTAAGTAAATATGTTGTGTTTTTGATAAATATTCTAAATATCATACTTAAATATTTGACAGTTTTAAATAGATAAAGATTTATGGCTTTTTGATTAATAAATATAAAATAAAGGAAGCATAGTTTTGCTTAACAACTAATATTATAATTGCCAAATTTATGCACAACTAAGAAAAATACATAAATTAAAATGTTATACATACACAGATTTCTCTGGTTCTAAGCTACCGGAAGTTAGAACTCTTTCAAACAGCACTCTTGTATTATTATCCTCTGAAAAAAACAAAACAATGATTGAAAAAAGTTAAAATAAATTAAATATATTTTTAAAAAATTTATTTAAAATAATAAATTTAATACCATTCAAGTGGGATAAGTAGTCAATATAACACAGAACATATTGAGGATTACTAGCAAACTTCTTTAAACCTAATTCGAAAATCCTAAATGCAATATTTTTATCTTTACTACAATAATATTCCATCAGCGCTGCAGCAACGAAGACCTGAAAATTTAAATTTTTAGGTACATGTAAACCGAATTATCTTTATGAGGGTCAGTAATAATCTAAAAACTTACCTGATATTTCGATCTGTTGTCTTCTCGAGCTTTTTTGAATACATTTCGAGCCGATTTAATGCCTTCTGCTCTCCGGGCAAATTTCATGTATTGAACATAAGTCTAAATACATAAAATATGAAAGTCAAAATACAGACACAAATGCAATATAGATTATGATTAACAAACAAACTGTAATAAAAAAAAAAAATAATCTCAGATGGTATATGTTGAATTATTTTAACAACTAGCTTTAAAATGATACTGGTACTGGTATTTGGTGGGGGAGACAAGTCCGGCAAGTGGGCATAGTGTCCCTTTTTGCCAACCCCTGACGGCTACCTGCATTACCGCCACGTACTAACCATGGTGGGAGTGTCAAGATTCATTCTTCCGGACCGCCGAAAAATGAATAATTGCCCCAGGTGGGAATCTAACCCACAATGCTCCAAACCAAGGACCTGTGTGCCCCACCTGCATGGCTGTCATATCCCTAGCTTTAGAATGATAGTAAAGATATATAATATTTGTAAAGTTTTTAGGAGGGTTTTGTGATTTAAATCAAATTTGTAACAAAATTTAGCATAAAAAACTAATATACACCAATAGAAGTCTATATTCCAGTAGAAGTGCATTTTTAATGTCAATTATAAAATTTTGACTATGCACATATTATGAAGTTTAAATATTAAAAATCAATGCATCAGTAATAAAATTTATAATGAATAACAAAATTGAAAAAAAAATAAAATAAAAATACCAGCAGGTTTAAAAATAACTACATTCCCTCATTGAATATGTTAAGTAGTACAGAATTGTTTCTGCCTAAACTCTGTTAAAAGAAATCTTTTTCATTCTATAATTGCTAAAATTAGCTATCCCTTTCCCACACTTCATAAAAATTGAAAACAGATATTAAAATTTAGAACTATTGATGACTTCTCTGTGTATCACAAAATTTATCAAGAATTCCTGGCTGGTAGACAAATATTTGTTTTTTAGATATTGCTAATCAGTTAATGATCACCGTACAATTAAAAATGTCTTTAAATGAATCTTGAGCTCTTTTACCGAGTGGAAGTAATGTTTTTTTGTAAGGCAAAATACCCATAACTTTGAACCAAGGCCTTTCCCTACCTTCCTTCAGTCCCTGAAACCACAAAAAGGTCTTATCGCCACTGTTATCAAAAGCAGGGAGAGCACACCTCAGGAACACATCAAATTTATTTTTCACACCAAATATTCAAAAACCAGTAGCTGTGGACTAACATATTTAGTGATTGATGGAAACATCTATTTACTATTATTCGGAAGCAGAGGTGGTATCAATTCCAAACACTAGATTGAATGTGTTGTTTAATAAAAATTTCAATAATTATGACAATATGAGTAAATTATTGAAAATAACTTAAATTACCAATGGAGTATATAATAAATAAATTACAATAAATAGTCTCAAAATCAGTAAAAATAATACATTGTATAGCATACCAATGTAGGATCTATATCTGGAAGCTCTAAAAATTTTTGGTATATCTGATGTACTTTATCGTACTTGAGACGTCCTTCCTCAAAGTCAGCATAAGCAAAATGAAGTAACATATTGTTTCGAAGAACAGTGCTTGTTGCCCTTTCAAACATATTGCCGGCCTCATCGTTAAATAATTTGGCAGAAGTAACATCCTAGAAAAGTGGCAATAATAAAATGTCGAAAGATAATGCTTCAAACCTAAATAGATAAAAAGTATCCAACCAAAAAGCATAATTAATGAAATATGATTACTTATTTTTAGCTATGTTTTATTCTATTCTTTGCTTTCTTTTGTTTTTAAATAAATATCTGTTAAAAATCACAATATATTAACCAAATGTTTGAAAGGAACGAGAAAACAAAAAATTATTACAGCAAGCATATTAGCCTTTCAGATGAAAGAGAATTGAGAAGAAAAAAATAAAGGAAAAAAGATGAAGTGAGTGGCAATGGGAAATCCTTTTGTTCCCGATCTTTTTAACTTTGCCATTAATGATTTCCTTGATTCCATTATCCCAATCTTTCAGATGACATAATTCTTATTAAAAATATGTAAATGACCTCCTCGTTGTCCTAAATCCCAATAAAATCTCAGATATTTTATCCACCTTTAATTCTTACAATCCACGCCTGAACGTTACTCTTGAACAAGAAGATAATAACTTCCTTTTCCTTGACCTCCTCATCATAAGAAACCCAGACAACACCATATCCACTGACTACTAAACCAACTTACTCAGGCAGATTTTCAAAATTTCAAACCACTCTCAGCATCCTTACCATGAAAACGTTAACATAGCTTAAATCCTTATTCACCATTGTCTTTCCCTCTCTGATTCCCATTTCCATGAAACTAACATTAAATAAATACTCTTAACTAATAACTTCCCTCCCTCCTCTGATATCATTCATAAACTAGTAAACAACTACAAAAATCACCTGACCACTCCATCCAGTTCTTCACAAACCCTATCTATCCCCTTATATAGGTCACTACCATACATCCCCTCTCTTTCAGATAACATCTAAAATTTCTCACGTTCCACTATACCTACCTTCGTATTGGTTTCAGATTTCATAACAAACTACGTAATATCTACTCACATCTTAAGGACCCTACCCTCTTTTACACCGATCACATCTCATATACCGCATCCCTTGTTCCACTCCCAATTGTAATTCCACTTATATTGGGAACAAAAAACATTTTACGGCCTCAAAACTTTCAGAACATTCTTTATATTTAAACCATTCCTTTGATTTTGATAAAACTTCTATGTTTTATGCAATAGGTTGACTGAAACACTCTCCCCCTTCGTAAGCTAGAGGTGGCAAATCGTCCATGAACACAGCAGCACTCAAACTTAAGGATATAGAGATGAAAAAATTGATTCCTCTTCATAGCTTACGTTGGTAACTATGACCATTGACATTCAAGTGATACCATCTTCATTTAAAACTTTTCCCGAGTAAGGAATATCAAAAATTATCAGATTGTAAGTTAGATAAGATTGTAAATTATCAGATAACCATTTTATAGGCTTGTATTCAGGAAATACCCATTGAACAACTTCAAATTTATTGCAACTCAGGATGCATGGTTGAGTGCTGCCCTCTGTTGGGCAACAATGCAACTTCTAACCATCTCCGCTTGAGTCAGCAGGCAAATTTTCATCTGACAAGATCTGAGGCTGCTCTAAAACAGTACAAAAAGTTTCCTCTTTTTAGGCTATTAAGCTTGACGTAGAGGTCTCAATTTGGTTTCTTGCTATTGATGTAGGTACTTACAACATAGTAAAATAATAGAATTACGTTTGCACACATAACTCCTTTTCATATATAATTTGAATGGACTAAACGAGAACCGGTCAAAAGCAGATCCATGGAATAAATCTCACCTTTTCACTCAAGCTAAAATAGGTAATCTGTAAGAAGACTCCACCATCCAAGTTTTGAATAAATTATGGTATGGTACTAATTCCAATTAACAATAAAATAAACATAATCTGCTTGCTTTTTTTTGCTCAAATCGTATGTCTATGGAATAATGTTGCTGACAAAAATTACAATCAAAATTATTTTTCAAAGGAGAAAGATACAAAGAGGCAAAAGCACTACCTACATAATCAATCATGACAACAATTATGCTCCATGGTCGGAAAATTCATTTTCAATATTAAACATATACAAGATTACTTACACCTTTCTCAGTTAGAACTTTCGAACTGTAATCGAGAAATTGAGCTGCTTCATACCATATATCAGCGTGATGACCAAGACAAAGTAAACATTGTTCAAAAGCGAACATGACCCTTCTAGTAACGAGAGCGGTATCTTCACTCCTCAAAGGATTACTCTTCTCCCAAGCAATATATTTTTTCCAAAGTTCAACCTAAAAGGAAACATATTACCAGCTATGAACAATGTTTTTATATTTAGAAGGGATTAAATAATGAAATCACTCTCAATTTCTACACTTTAATTTCTAAAAATATTGATGAAAGATGCTGTAACACTAGTCCAGGACTTACTCTACTAACTTTTTTAAAAATACTATGGGGGTACCCTAACAGCGGACCAACCCCATTTCACAGATTATACAACTGTTCATTTAATTGTACATGAACAACTATTTGTATATATGTACACATCTTATAATTTATAATTTCTCTGTTATATAAAAAAGTTTTAGTGATTGATATACACATGGGTATATATATTATTATGAAGGGTGGGTGTGACACTGTACCTCTGAATAAGATCTGAATGATCTCATTTTTCATGATTTTTTTTTTTTTTTTTAAAAATGTGTTCTTCATCAGTTAAACTTCATTTTGTATGATCCATTTTTATCATTCTGCTTTATATGTAAAATAAAATATTAAATGGTAATTACTAAATATTTTTAATATAATAGGGAGAAAGTAAAATATTGGTTTCGTTTAAACCAAAAACAAAATAATTAAGATCAAATGTCAGAATTATTACTTACATGAGAACATCAAGTTTATAAATAAAACTTGTTTAGAATATTATATTGTAATATTTTTTCACAAAGCAAATACATTTGCAGTTTAATAATGAAAAGAATTTACAATTTATATTTTAAAAAACACTGCAGATTATTTCATATTAAAATTATTATTAATTAAATAAGTAAATAAAAAGTAGTTTTGGAATCATTCTACAAATCCTTAAAAGATAAATTGGAAATTGGCAGACAGTAAGTCGAATTTCGTGGATTATTCTGGGGCGACCTGTTACAATGGTGCAAAATTAAATGAAATTTAGCACTGCACTCTCAGAGAAAAGCCGAGGATGTCCCAATTTTTTTTATTCAATTTTTAAATTACACTTATTTTGAAACATACAACCTCAGATTTTGAGGGAAATGTTAATTTTTTTTTTAACGTATCCTGAAGACAACACAATGTCTCTCAGTACTTTCAATACTCTCTAATAAAATAAGTTAACAAAGTTTTTGATAAAATGAAGGAAAAATTCATAATAAAACCAAACAACAAAACTTAACTTCTTCATTTATTTTAATACAAAATATAATTTCTAAATTAGGTACATTTTCATACTAATTTGAAAAAATAATTAGTAATTAAGAACTAAATTTTATTTTTATATATAATTCGTAATAGATACTTTTAATAAAATGTAATTTTTTTACTTTTTCACAAGATAAGTGGCCAAAAAACTAAGTTCTGAATTTTGGATTTATCATTCATATTTTATGATTTGTGTCCATTATTCAGAGCTAATGAGGAATAAAATTGGTATACACATCTCGATTGGAGGGGTTATGTAATAGAGGGGTTCAAATGGATTAAGTAACTTGTTGGCAAGGCCGCCCATAGCTCAGTGGTTAAGACACAGTCTTACCAATTTGATGTCTATTGGCGGTGCCGGTTCGAATCCGGCCTGGGACGTTGACTTTTTTCATTGAGTGGCGGTCCCACAAAATGAAGAACTTTGACCCCCAACCATGGCTATGCAGTATAGGACTCCAATGGGGAGTCTTGGCCGAAAAAAAAAAAAAAAAACTTGTTGGCAAGAACTTTAATAAAATTGTCCATTAGGAGAAGTTTTACCACAACTATTAAGTGATTCTAGTGAAACAGTTAATGTATATTACATCCCAGGAATATTTCCCGAAACCAAAGAGTTGACTCATGGCTACAATAATAAAATAAAGAATTATCTGCCACAGCCGGATTCGAAAAGGGTCATTGGAGTTAGTAGCACAACGCCTTGTCCGCTCCATAGCCACCCGCTCCTATATATTTAATATGTAGGTAAGTCGAAGTAAAAAATAAAACTTCTTTTTTTCCAACATTGAGATACCTGTTTTAATTCTTCTAAACTGCCAGTTGGAGGAACTGAAGGAATGCTACGACTTAAACCTCTTGTGATGGCTTCAAATTCCTTCGCTACCCTCCGAGCATTCATGTAGTCCCTACTCCTCTCCATAGCCATTTTCTCCGCAATAATTGGGTTGATTCCTTGCTCATAGGCCATGTAGTCTTTCCAAAGGTTTTCTATTTTCAGCATTGGATTCACCACTCCCCTCTGGTAGACCTGAATTTATTAAATAGAAAAGAAACAATTATGAAAAGCACTTCTAAACATGTTAATCAATAAGCAACGTTATTAAAATAATTAATTCATTACCTTTCGAACTGCTGTGATTTTTTGATTTTCCGCATATGAACCAACTGCTTCAACTCCTTTCAGGAAAGTAACATAATCATTCCATATACTATAGGATTGAATATCCATACCTATTTTCTCTAGAGCGAAATCGTAAGCTTGAGCCATCTTTTCTCTGCAAGTTTATTATGAAATAAAAAGGTTATCCATACATGGTTTAGTTGTTCTAAATAGAAAGTCTAGTAAATAAAATCACATTGTTCAATATATTGTAATCAACAAATAAATTTGTTACATTTATTTCTTCTTTTATATATTTGTATTGTACATTATACACATTTATTCCCAAAGTAATTAGAGGATTATTATAACAATAATAATGGGTTTGCCAACTCCATGATTCGATGGCGATACCATCAATTGCTGGGTACGCATATTTACCTAACCCTTCCAAACTCAAATCTACCAGATCATTCTTGATGCAATCCTCTACCTACACTTAGGTCGACCCCTCTGTTGTTTACCCGTTGGTTCATTGTTTATTAACATTTTATGGAACCGTTCGTTACTAAGTCCCACAACCTTATCCCTCCATCATATTTCTTGCAATGTTATTAGCTGAATTATATTTAACAGGTAAGTTCCCTCAGTTCAACATTTTCTTTTTTAATATTTCAAACTTTAGCCACATGGAATTCAATAACAAAAAAGTTATATATAAAAAAAATTCTAGTAATACCAACCCAATGTACTTTAAAAACTATTGACACCCCTGTTTACATTTTTCACGAGACGTTATATACTGACCTTGAAATTCCTTTTGTCACAGTGACTACCGCAGACCGTTTAAATAATTTCCATGATAGACTGACTCTGAATCAGATTGACTCAATACATTAACTATCTACTGCCACTGCCACTAACCCTCACAATTAACTCAGAAGAGTACAACGGCGCCAGCCAAAAGTCTTGCAGCACTGATATATTTGTTATTATTCGCTTTTTTAATTAACTTTACTTAATTTAACAATTTATTTGTTTATTTTTTTTTTTTTAGTATTTTATAATTCTTTTTTACTTGTGGGATGTATTGACATTAATTTTCATTTTATACTAATCATTCGAAAGAAAATATTTTTTCCTTCTCCTATACTAGTATATTTGCACATTTCTTAAACAGATACCAAATTCTAATAAAACTAAAATATGAACCTTTCTCCAAAAAAGAAATTAAAAACAATTTTTTTTTTTCAGTTTCAAGTAAATTTATGTTAAATATAGTTCACACAAATTCTGTCTCTTTAGATACAATGAACATTGATTCAGTGCACTCTACATATTATATATTGTATCAATTGATATTTTATAGGATCAATGCAGCATTTAAAATGCAAATCATTTAATATACAATCTGGAATTAATTATTTATTAATTTAATGAAAAAATAAACATTTCTTGGAAGCAAGAGTTATAAACCACTAAATAGTAGCAATTGTTTCTAATTATGTGAGAGAAATAAGGCAAAGTTGATAAAACCAGGAAACAATGTAATCATGGTGTAAACTGACTTGAATGTGACAGTAGCTTCACTATCACTCCATGTACAATCAATCATCATGCCGGACTTAGTGCAACAATACTACAACTATCAAACAGCTAAAAAAATCTTGATTATCAAAGGCATAAAACAAAATAAATCCGAAATCAAAAATAAGTTGTTTCCCTCAGTAACAATGGAGAGTTCATGAAAATTTACATATAATAATAACTTTCTATTACACTATGACTAAAAATGTATTCAATAAAATAATAATCAGTAAGATATATTAAATAGTATCTAAACACTTACTTAAAAGTTGGTAAAGCTGCTTTCGTTTCTTTCACATACGCTAAGTACAATTTCCAGAGTTTAATGTTAAGGACTTTTATCAAGCATCTTTGAAATAACTAAAAAATAAAATAATAATAAAATCTTAAAAAATAATAACTTGAAATCACTAGAAATGTTTTTAACAAACAGAACATTCTAGGAATTCAATGATAAATAATATTTAGAAAAGGAATAAATTCAGAGTTAGTTATTGGATTTCTATTGAGGAAAGCAGAAAATAACCAATAATAGAATTGAACATCAAAACACTTCGCAGCTTTTCTTTGATATTTGCACACTGATGAATTTTGTACTTGTACTGATGTATTTTATTTTGTACTTGACATATTCTGTAAATTATATTGTAGACTGGGGTGACACCCCTAATAGCTTAGGGACAGTTTGTAGAACAGCCTCAAGAGTGAAAGTGACATCAGTCTCTAGTAGTATCTTTGAAATGTATCAATTCAAAATAAAACCCAAACATTCTTTTCTTATCAGAGGTGCCACTGCTATCAAAGTGAGGGAGCGATTTGATCTTAACATCCTAATTAAATATTTATCCTCAACAATGCCAGTCTCAGGCCAATATATTTAATTTTTTTTTTCACATTATTTTATAATAAAAAATTTTAGTGGTTTTTATATTAGTAAGTGTAGTGGTAACACTAACGAATGGTCAAATTCCGAAGTCAACAAAAGCAGGTAGAATTATAATTGCTCCTCGATGTGCTCAGAGAGGGGAAACAGGAAGTTCTCTTCAAAAAGCTCTAGTAGGCAGAAAACTTTTAAATTTTAGAAAAGATCAATATTTGAAAGCGGCTCAACTTATCACCTACCTTAGTTTTGAATCCGCAAATCTGAGAAGAATCAGATAAAAATAATGTGTTTATTGAAAATTATTATTATACATGAATCCATATTTTCATTGTACTTTTGGTTAAATACGATTGACATATTAAGAGGAAATACCAAGATGGGAAAACATAGATATGATAGGCATTAATTGATGTAATACTAACATAGATACGATTGGCATAAATTGAAGTAACACTGATACAGATATGTTAGGCATTAATTGATGTAACGCTAGAATGAATACATTTAATAGATGATATAACAACTCACAAAAAATATATATATTCAGAGTAATAATAATAACAAATGCTTAATATAAAAACATACTGAAACACTACCTTTATGTAAGAAAAAAAAAGAAATTTTACTTAAATATTTTCATTATATTGTTTTCTTTCTCATGATTTTAATTTTTCCTTATTTCCTTAAATATATTTACTAGCCTGATTTTCATTTTTCATATTGTTTATTATCATATTTTTCTTGCTATACTGTCTTCATTTTTATTCTAATGTGATTGTTGTTTTAACTTTACTTAGGACTGAAATTCAGTTTGAAACATTGGCAAAATAAAATAAATGTCACTTCTTCTGGCTGTACTCCTCGACCATTTTCACCTCATATGCAAATAATTATTATTTTTATTTAAATAAAGCTGATAAACTTGAGTGGATTGATGACACCGTTGTGTTTGATTACTATAACAATGTTATAATATGGTTCTATTTATACGAGCGGGGAACTATTGCTACTATTACTTTTATAGTTCATATCAAGATTATTTAAAGATTTGCACAATAAGTAACCTTATTAATAATCTCTAATCCAAGTAACAAATGAGATATGATACTGGTAAAAACATAAAAATAAATTTTACTTTGTGCCAAGGCTTTAAATAATGGGGTAGCTACTCTCATACTCAAGTTTAACCCTGAATTGTGGTAGAGCACTTATTTTCTATTGTATGATTTTTAGGTTGAGTAGGCTCTCTGTAAGACAAGGATAACCTCACATTTCAATAAACTGAGGAAAAAGACAGGTAATGGAGTGTGATATCACCAGGATCATTTTGAAGTATAATACTTGTAAAGAAACAGTACTTCCTTACGAAGTACCAAACTTAAAAACTTGCATTGGTTTCAATGGTAAAGGGTTAATAATGTGTAAATCTTAGCTGTGTTGAATAAATATGAAAAATAAGTTCAGATTAAACTTGGTATATCTTGGTACTTTCTGTCCAAGCCTTAATTTATTTTCTCATTAGAATTTAAGTCTATAGCTTATATTTAAGTTTTGAAATTTCATTTTAGCTTATCTCAATATACCTTTCAAAACTGAGTTCTGGATTGTATATTGTGTTTGCCGATGGGATGAGTCATGAGTCAAAGTTAATAAATCTGCTTGTATGAATGAGTATATATTTAATGTATAAATGTACATTCATTTATATGGGCATGTGAGATTTTGAATACATATATTTCATATGTTTTATATATATAAATAGTTGACCGTATAATTTAAAATATGAAGATGATTAGGGTTGCGGTAAAAAAGGAACAAAATAATTTTCTACTATTTATTGTCAGACGTTTCGCCCCACTTTTCAGGGCTGTTCAAGATAATAGGTTAACCACCTATCAAACATCTTACTAACCTGTTTAATCTATCCTCTTGAACAGCCCTACAAAGTGGGGCGAAAAGTCGGCAATAAATAGTTGAAAACTATTTTTTTTTTTTTTACAACCCAGACCATCTTCATAGTTTATATATTTAAACTACGTTTTATTTTAAAGATGGCGTGAACAATGAGACTAAACAAAAATAAAAGATTTTCTGCATCTATTTGAATCCCCTTTGCTTTTTACAGTTTACTTTTATGTATTCAGTGAGAAGTAAATAGAGAACCTTGGAAGGCAGGGAAATTATTCCCCTCTACTAGAAGTGTGTTGGTCAGTTACGTTTGCCAAAAAATAGCCAATTTGCGTATGCGCAAACGTGTGAATGAGTTATTTAAATGGGCTGGTACACGCTGGCTTGAACCGATGAGCGTCTGGTTTCGGGGACAAATCAAGGCGGCTTGTGCTTCATCCACACGCTGGTTTTAGAAATGCCATCAGATAACTATTTGTCATCTTCAAGTTTTAATGAATTAAAGAATTTCCCAACATTTAGGTTTAATAATTCACTCTAATTTTATGAGGAGAAGATGGTTGGGGGTGCGGTCAATGAAAAACACAAATAAGTTCGATTAACTTATTTTAATGTGCCAACGTTTCGGCTAGAGTTTCTAGCCTTCTTCAGG